>NC_046374.1:24926491-25095673 GCF_011125445.2 Fundulus heteroclitus | reverse complement strand
GTCTCCGTACTTCCCGGCACCGGGAATAGAAAGTGGGTCAACGCCGGCTCAGTGGACTTCTCACGAGCTTACCGGCTCCTGACGGCAGCAGTTACGCGCCGCACAGCTGCCCCCCCCCGGGGCCACGAGGACGGATACTCCTGGTGGTTATTTGTCCAGTCATCGCTTCGGCTGGAGGGACCGTCGTAAAAGAGTCGCCCGGGCAGACGGGCATAACTGGACCCCCGTCGGTTCGGCTCATCGTTACAACTGTGACTAATACTTCGGGAGAGACAGGAAAGCGATTTAGACCATCTGCTCACCATTCACAGGTTTTCTGGAGATGCAGATGCCCTAGTCTATGCTTAAAAGTTAGGAAAACGCAGGAAAATGTGGGATATGACTGGCATTTACAAAAGACACGCTCCTTTAGCCCTCTGTGTGCTACCTGTGTCCTTTGTACACATAACGATGCTACTTTAAAGAATGACCTCAAAATAAGAAGCATCAACATAGGTGCACCCCAATCCCTTCAAGTGAATCTTGAGTGAGTCTTTAATATGCTTAGTAAATTCTCAAGTTTTCGCTATTCTAATATTTTCGCTAATCTCATATAAGTAGTAACCTGGCATGCCAGATTAGTCGCGTTTCCATCAACATCTTGTTAACGTGCATTTTGACGTATCGCGTTAGAAAAGGTTGATGGAACCGGCAAAATTTTAATTACCGTATTTTTCGGGCTATAAGTCGCTCCGGTATGTAAAGTCACTTCAGTCAAAAAATGTGTCACCAAGAGGGGAAAAAAAACATATACAAGTCGTTCCTAAATCTAAGTTGCAGAATCAGCCAAACTAAAAAGAATTACAGAAAAATACTCACTAAATTTAGCTAAAAAAGTTTTTTTACGCTCGCTTGATGTTATTTTTAACCTTTGTCGAAAAAGAGTAGATCTGCCGAAGAGAAGACGGAAACTCAGAAACTAGTTCTGACGTAGCGAACATTTACCTCACATGACCGATGGGTTGTTTCTTCCTGAATGCTCCCATAACGCTCGGAAATAAGGCTGGGAGCAACAACGGGTACGCGTGGGCCGACGAAGAGACGCGAGCATCTCTTAGTCTCATCCGTGAAGAAAAAAACAGCAACACGTCCAATAAAACCTTGCTTTGTTACTAATCTGTGGTCCGTGCTAGTATGCAACCTCTACTTCCTGTTTATTATAGCCTAACGTCAACGCCTGGTTAACTCGCTACAAACCAGTAGATGGAGACACACGTCTGATTCGCATTTTCTTTTTTGCGACATTTTAAATCATCAATCTGGGTCTGCTCCCATCAAATCCGTACAGGGAAAGGAGGGACATGCAGCAGAGCTTTACGAGCTGATTGGGCAAAGCGACAGCTAGTGCCCGCCCACCAGAGGTTGGTTTTAGCCAATCACAGCATCAAATGAAGACGTCGTAAGCAGCAGGCGACACAAGAAACCACAGCAAGTCACGCTGGTCACGGCGCGCTTATTTGACCGGAGACACTCACGACAATCACGGATTCTGACTCTGGGCTTGGCAACTCCCGCCTTAAACCATAACACTGCAACGTGATTGGCCGACCCGTTTTGGGTCCGCCTCGAACCGCTACGGCGGGACAAAATGGATTCTTGTGTGTTTGTGAACGCAAAAAGTACAGCGAGAATTCAGCTTGCAGGCACTGTTTTGCAAGTAGTAGGAATATAAAAAAACATTGATTCACACTGATATAACAATTTAACGATTAACGGTCCAATTATATCAAAGCAAAATTATAACATCTATCCATGAGGCATGAGACTACAGTAAACAACTGATCTATTATCATTACAAAATTAGAAGAATGGAGTTTTTTGATACTTGTAAGAGCTTAGAAATAGAAATGGTCAAACCAATTTTTTTTTAATTGTGAGTTGATATGAATGTAAATATTAGCAGGGTTTTCACCAGGATTTTTTTTTCCAGCGTAATGGTTGACAGCTAGCAGGCCCGCGTGTTGGTATGTCGGGAGGCTGGTGTCGGAGCTGGTGGGTCGTTCCGTTCCCAAAGTGGTGCGTAGTGCAGCACGAAGGCGGACGTTTGCTAGGCTAATATAAGCTAACGTTAGCTAATGTGGCTCGGGAAGTTTATAGCTGCGCTGATGCACAGTCAAGAGCTTTACTGCCTTTTCTATGTTGCTCTCAAACATCCGTTACGCTCATAAACTATGAGCGTAACGGCCTAATTTCAGTGTAACGGTCCTTTACGCTAAAATGCACTGCCGACAACCCTGATTATAGTTAGATGGCAAGATCGTGTTGATCGGAAATCGTAACACTTTGTCGGCAAATATCGTATCGGCATCAAAACAAATTGATATAACATCATATTGTGACAAAGCTGGTGATTTACACCCCTATTAAGTAGGTTAGATTATTTTTAAGTTACCCAAGCCTATGGGGCCACTGTAGTTCAGTGTGTAGAGCAGCTTTCTTGCAATAGGAAGGTTTGATTCCCCCTGTCACAAGTCGGTGTGCTCCTGAGCAAGGCACTTCGCTCCTCTCAGCGTGTGCGTTGGTGAGTGCGACTGGTTGAATTTGGCTATAGTGTAAAGCAGTTTGAGTGGTCGAAGAGTAGCAAAATTAATGTGTACAAAGTGGTTAAAATTAGGTCAATTTATCCTCCCACATTCCGTACATGCAAAATTGCTTTTGCGTAAATTGTGAAACATTTTCCTCAAAACAAGAGAACAGGAAAGCACAAAGGGGACGCTAAAATGGCAGGATAAACAGAAAAACAAACAGCAACACGAATGTTTGAAAATGATTTTTTGAATTGAAGTCAATAGTAGGGCCGGACGGTATAGGGGGAAAAAAGCATATGATAATATAGAAATCGTATTGATCGATATCGATAATTATCAGTAAATTCGAAACATGGATTTTAAGTGCAGCCCTGGCTATTTTATGCTGTTGCTAAATGTCTTATTTTTAGATACAGAACAAACACTGAATTCAAACTCAACCCTTCATTCAACCAACTTTTTTTACCAAAACTACAAGTTTTTTTAAAAAGGAAAAAGAACACGTGCTCTTGGAACTCTTTGAAGGGGGCGGGGCTTCCTGGGTCTGCGTTTGTGATTGGTTGGGAGGATGTAATGACTGTAATATTAACCTACATGTTAAGAATGCATAAGGAAGGAAAACTGTTATTCTACTGAACTTTCAGTCGATATATATTGTTATTGAATATCGTCCAGCCCTAAACTTTTTTTTTTTTTTAATAAGTCAAACGGACAGAGATTGGTCTGTTCGGTTTAAAAAGCATAAAGGAGTTAGAAAAAGGAACATCCTGAGGGAGAGGAAAAAAAACAAGCTCTTCCTTTTTGGCGTGCCCCATTTGCATCAACAAGTTATATATATATAAAAAAAACACAGAAAACAAGAAGTCCAACAAGTGTTGAGTGAGCGAGGAGGATTAAAGTAAAGGCGATGAAAGCAGGACCTTTTTTTTTTTTTAAATGATTTCACAAATTTCCAGGTGCGCTGTAAGGCGGTGTGAGCCAATCAGAACAAAGAGCCATGCTGCCAGCCTGGTGAGGAGGCTATAAAGCGCCATGTGCCACATTTAGCCAACCTGTAGGAGAAGACGGCAACTTTCACCCCATGGTCCCCCAAACTAAACCCCTAAAAAAAACCGTTTGTTGTTTGTTTCTCACTGTTTTGTCTTTATTATTGTAAATCACCCGTTTGTAAACACTTTTGGTGGGGGGAAAAATTAACAAAGCTAGGCCAAAAGCAGCGAGAAAGAGGCCGGTTACGTTTCCGTTGTGAACCGTTGGCTTCTGGGCCAGAACCGAGTAACGGCTCGCGCTCCAACGGCTCACCCGGCGGAGCCGCCCGGATCTACGGGCTTAGCGTCGCTCGTTGTTTTTACCTCGCAGTCGTAGAGGTCCGTTAGCTGGTCGATGATCCACTCCTCCAGGTTCAGTCTCTTCCGCAGCTCCTTGCGGTCGTATTTGACGGTAACCCGTCCCTGCTTCCTGACGGGGGTCTCCGGTTCCTCCGTGGTGCCGGCCGGCGTCTGGAAATACACTCGCGGCTGAGGGCTCGTCTCCGGGCTCGTTACAGCTGCCATTGTCGCTTGGATTTGTGGGTGTGTGTCTTTTTTTTTTCTCAACGGATCCCCCTGTAAGGAGGTGTGGAAATGTAGCGATGTGTTGCTCCTAAAAGAAATTATGTGTCTGATGTGAAATCCCTCCCCTGGTAAGAAAAAAAAAAAGAAAAAAGAACGGTCGCCGGACCTTTTGTTGTCCAAAACGGCTCAAAAGGACATTGACCCGGGATGTCCGCTTCCACAAAACAAGAGAGACCGACTGCCGCGGGTGAAGTGGAAGGGTAACCGGCTTATTGGGATATTTCCAGCATTCAGCCTCCCTGCTTCTGTTAAAAAAAGGAGAAGGCAGCGGAGGAAGAGCCGGCCTCAACTCTCCTGGTTGAGTACAAAGAAGAATCACGCGTCGGTCTCTCCGTTCCGCTGTCCAGCAGCGTGATGGGCTTTCCGGGTCGTTTCCGGGATCCGACTCTTTTGGCTTCGGCTCTCCGACGAGTGAGCCGTTCTGCGTTCCAATCGTTCACTAAGGGTTTCTCAAATTCCTTATGTATGTTTTTCTTGTATTACGGCGCAATCTTTGTGTTTTAGCAGTTCATATGCATTTTGATATTTTATTGAAAGCACGGGTCTTTTCCTCCTTTTGGCTGGAAAACCTCACATTCACTGTAAGCCATTCCAACAAAAATAAATTCTATTATTTTCACCAAAGTGGTTGCATTGGTTTTCCAAAGCCAGAGAGCCAGCTCAGCATTACGTCATACTCTCCATAGTTTCAGTAAAAATTATTATTTTTTCCTTATTTTCTGTGAAAAATGTTAGGTCAAGTATGGAGGGTTAAATGGGACAATACATAAATTAAATAAATATATCATGAAATAAATAAATGTAAATGTACCATGAAATAAATAAATGCACAATTAAATGTCCCAATAAATCCAGTAAATGTTTACATTGAATGTACCATGAAATAAATAAATGTACCAGTAATTGTCCCACTAAACTATTAAATCTTCCATGAAATAAATAAACGTGCCATGAAATAATGCAATATAAAATAAAATAATGAATTGTGAAATGAAAGAAAGAAATGTTCTGGTTTCTTTTTGAACTGCTGTGTGAGTCATAGATGAACTCTTACAGTAATTTTAGTTGGCCAGCCACTGCTGGAAAAGTTGCCCGCCATTCCATGTTTTCTCCATTTTTTTTAATTTGTGGTTCTCACTTGAATCAAAGCCTTGAAGAGTTACAGAGCCAAAGAAATGTTTTTGTAACCGGCCCCAGATGTTAGTGACTTTGTTTCTCATCTGCTCTTGTGTTTCTTTAGATCAGGGGATGGTGTATTGCTTTTTTCCTGCTTAGCCCTACTTCATGTTATCAGACTGGTCTTAATTGTATAGCCTGGGTGTGGCCAGTAAAACTGAACCAAAAAACTGTAGTTGATCAAAACTATTATGATTTAACAAGGTGGTGGGGGTGGGTTGGCTTTTTTACATACACTCAGCTTGGTTTATATGGTGTAGTTTCTTTAATGAATTAAAAAATCATTTAAAACCTGCTTTCTGTGTTTGGTCAGGACTGATATTAGTTAGTTGTTGAACCAAAACACGTAGAGGTGAGGGGGGAAAAAAACAACAGAAGAAAGTTGTAAGGCACAAATATTTTTTCGAAGCACTGTATGTATTTGAATATTCATGGATTATTTTGACCCTGTGTGTCACAAAGCTTTTAATTTACTGTAACTGAGATGGCGATGAAATTATTACAACTTTTGGAAATGATGGTCCAATTAAACAATTATAAGCCCCAAATTGATATAACATTAATGCTCATGATGGATGGAGAAAAGTGATTCATACCCAGCTCATCCTTTGAGTTATAAGGATTGCAATTTAACCCTTATAATTTATTGATTTCCCAGTCGAGTAAGAGGAGGCAACAAAATCTGAAAAATTTAGGATAATTTGTTGAAGGAGATCAGGCGTGAGTGATTATTTTAAATATAAATTTGCAATCAAGAAATACATGAACGTTATTATTATTTTTGAAATAATGCATCAGGAATGTGTGAGATATATATGGTCCAAGTCTCCACACCTTGATCTCATACTTTATTTAAATTTAAGACTGCCCAATAAAACCAAAATAGCCCTTCGTGATTCCAAGGTGCCTTTTTCTCTTCCAGGATCATAATATGAGCCACAGGTGGAAACTGGAGTTTCTGCTGCAGCTTTGCTTTTGAAATTAAACCGCTGGGAGGAGCAGACTGAAAGTAAAGTTTGATTAAACAACAGGAGTCAGGGAGGAGATGCAGACAGGTAGAGGGAATCAACCACCACTGCCTCTCGGTGCTTCCCTCGGTCTGCATGTGTGAGTGTGAGCCAGGTGGGGTGGTGGTGGATGTTCACATCTGTAAACTTTCTCATATTAATGTGTGCAGTGGTGGGGTAAACGTGTGTGAGCGTGTCCTACCATTTCACAGAGAGCCATGGCAACAAGACATGAAACCTGAATTATTCAGTGAGCGTGTCTGAAACTTACAGTCGAGTAAGCACACACAGGCATATACTGTAAGTTCATGCACATTTCTGGAGAGCATTCTGAATTAACGCACTAATGCACCCAAACTCTTTGGGTCGTCTGGAACCCTTTCAGCTGCAGAGAGAGAGAAGGAGAGACAACCTCCCAGAGATGCAGGTCAGTACGATGTTGGCATGAAATATTAAAACCCATCGTCACAGAGAAAATAACAAAGAAAGAAATGGATTTGTGTGTTTTTTTTATTGTAGTCTGGCATAAAAACCTTGTAGAAATAAATAAAGAGTGCAATTAGAGCGGATAATCAAATGGTTGCCTGCAATCCCTCACTTAAGGTACTCCTCGTTAGTTTACTTAATGTGCTAACCTTCTTATAGTTCCCTCTCTACCTAACCAACCTGAACCCAAGAGAGGAACACAGATCAGTTCTGCCCCTGTGCATTATGTCAGCTGAGCTGCAACCAATGTCGCTTTTAACCTGAAGGATTATGTATCGTAAAAAAAAATACAAAATAATGTTGCTAATTAACAAGCTGAAGTAATAATTGATCCCAATTTAGGCAAGGCAAGGCAAGGCAAATTTATTTATATAGCACAATTCAGTACAGAGACAATGCAAAGTGCTTTACATGATTAAAATATAGGAATAAAAGCAAGTAGGGATAGAATGTAGAAACAAAAAAAAAAAGAACATTAAAAACAGTTTAACTGGAACATTCAAAGGCAATTTTAAACAAATGTGTTTTTAATCTCGATTTAAAGGAACTTAGGCTTTCAGCACTTTTACAGTTTTCTGGAAGTTTGTTCCAGATAAGTGGAGCATAGGAACTAAATGCTGCTTCTCCATCTTTGGTTCTGGTTCTAGGTATGCAGAGCAGGCTGGAGTCAGAAGACCTTAGTGGTCTGGAGGGTTGATACACTGATAACAAGTCTGTGATGTATTTAGGTGCTAAGCCATTCAGGGATTTATAGACTAACAGAAGTATTTTAAAGTCTATTCTCTGAGAAACAGGGAGCCAGTGGAAGGACTTTAGAACTGGGGTGATGTGCTCTACTTTCTTAGTCTTTCTGAGACTTGCCCTGGGTCTTTCTGCATGGAGTTTGCATAGATTATTTACAAGTAATCTAATTCACGGACGCATAAAAAGCAACAAGAACACCGAGTTATGTTCACTAAACGTCTTTAGAAAAGTTCAACTGGACGTAAAAGCAACTTTAAAAAGGTACACGAGGTTGCAGTGTCCGTTCCAATCGCCATCATCAGAAGCATTGAGTGCAAAAAGGAAGGAAATGTCTGCCCTCTTAACATGAAGTAAAGGGGGGGGGGGGGGGGGGGTCACTGTTTGGCCCACCCAAAGGCTCTACCTAGTGGCCTGTGAGAAGAGATTGCAAATAAAACGTTGTCATGTAAATGTGAAGAACAATCAAGTTTTTAATGAATTGTTATGATTCGCACAGGGCCGTAATATCAGAAAGTGGAGAAAAAAACGAGTTTTGCTATTTGAGTTCTGATGAGTTCTTTCATTGTCTCTCTAAACCTCTTTATTTATTGCCTCTTTTAGGGACGTGTCAAATAGTGGACCAGAGGCTATGAATGATGCACAGGGAGAGCGCATGTTATGGTATTTTTCAGTTTTTACACACTTAATCTGCAGCAAAATCATTTCCTGGGAATTCACTCAGAGAGACAAACTGAAAGAGTTAGTGTGTGTGTGTGTGTGAGAGAGAGAGAGAGAGAGAGAGAGAGAGAGAGAGAGAGAGAGAGAGAGAGAGAGAGAGAGAGAGAGAGAAGAAAAGGAAATAAAAGGAGATTTCAGTTGATGTAGTAAGAAAAAGACTTTCTTTGATGTACACTGACAAAAAATGTGTTGTTCTTGGCATTTTATTTATATTTATTCATCCATCGCCAGTCCATCACAGGACAGCACGGAGACAAACAGGACAAACAACCACCTAAGGACAATTTAGAGAGGCCAATTAACCTAATAGTGATGTTTGTGGACTGTGGGAGGAAGCCGGAGTACCCAGAGAGAACCCAAACATGCACAGGGAGAACGTGCAAGCTCCATGCAGAAAGACCCAGGGAAAGGGTAGGATTTGAACCCAGGACCTTCTTGCTACAAGGCAACAGCCGCTGTCATTTAATCAGCGGGGGTCTATAATAACATCTTGTTTACAGCGGTGAGAATTTAAGTGTGACAGAAAACGTAGAAACAGAAGACATTTTAAGCCTGTATGTCTAATTTTTTACTATGTGTTGGTAAAAAAAATAATAATAATAAAAAAAAATCCAGTATAAATTCAGATGCATACACTCGGTTCACATTTTAAACACATTTTAAACCCTCACTAAGACGAAAAGTGATCAATGCATTGTTTACAGTCTGAGGTTAATAGGACAGTCAGGCCAAAAATGGCTGCGTGGAGTTCAGGTTTCCTTCCACCAGGGGGAGCTAGTGGTCAGTTTGTTGTCATGCTTGCGGCGTGGGAAGCGGTGATGTGATGGCATGTTTTCCCAGACCATTCCTGTCAGCCCCATCCTCTCTCTGCACACCTCCATCAGAGTCAGAGGCTTTGTCCTGCAGGCGCTATCTGCATCCCTCCGTGCCTGATGAGTTTACTTTGCACCTCGGTAGGTGAATAACCGTGATTTGTGTGTGCACAATGATGATTTGTGCTCTCACAGCAAAGCTGAAACCGGTTCGTCCACATTCCTAACTGTTGCACAAACCGGAGACGGCCAAGCTTCCCAGGCGGGTGTAGAGACGCTCTGCAGCCACTAGATGGCGCCAGATTACTAAAACACGCACCGGGGAGATCCAGAAAGAATAATTCACGTCATTCAGAAGATTTTTGGAGCTTCTTGCAGGATAACTCAGCCCAGCACAGCTGTAAATAAACCAAATACCTCAACTAAAGCAAATGGAAGTTCTTGGTCATCTGCATTGTCCTTGGATGGCTGTACAGGAGGGGGAGAGGAGAGAAAGCTATAATCAGCCCTGTAGCCTGGACGCCCACATGAGTGCTTTTCTCCAAAACAAGTCTGACAATAATCCTGCCGTGTTGTGGAGACAGATCCAGATCCAGTAAAAACTGTCAGCACCGCCGAGAGGAATCCGATCAAGCTTTTATTGCTGCTGTTGACTGAGTCAGGCCTTTCCCCGTTGAAACCAGAGCATGCACTGGATATGCTGCTGCTGCTGTGTGCGTGCATACAGAGGGCAGTGTGTGGTGGAGACAGTGAATATGTCTGTCTTTTTTTTTTTTTTTTTTTTTTTACACACAATGTGTCTTTGTGAGTCCTTGGCGTTTGCGTTGGAGAGAAAAAAATTTGGCCGTTTCGCTGGACAGGGAGAAAGAGACGGTGAGAGAGGAAGGAGAGATGAGTGGATGGGAGTTTACTTTCCTCTGTCAAACATCTGCGCATTGCTGGGCTTCAGTATTTCCCCTCTCTGCTTTTGTTTTTCATTTCGTTGTCAAGTTTCTTCTTGTTCTCCTTCGCTGGAAGTCTATCGGCTCTGCCAACTTTTGTTGTCTTCCCATGGTGTGCTAAATGCCTGAGCACAAACCGGCCTTTCACTCGTGAAGAAAACCTGTTCCCTTTTCCTCGGATTACTCACGTTTAGGTGGTGCCCTGTTGGGTCTGGTTCCGCTGCATTGTTTACAACAGCAAAAGATATCGCCATGATACAGAGGAGTGCGAAGAAACAAATTCACCCTGCAAACGAACGCATCGATGAATGAATGGACGCAGCGATGAACGCGTGCTCCTTGAACTGAGGAGAATGTCACGTGATAGATCAGCAGGGCAGAGTTTTCAGAGGTTTTTGCAAAAAGCAAAAAGCAAAAAGGAAGTGATGTGACTGTGTGGAAACAATGTGCGTCATTAGCAGGTCTGAATTCAGGTCTGGGCTTTGACTGGGCCATTCTGCACAGAATGCTGCTAAATTCAAGTCATGTTGGACAAGCATTCAAAATCAGACAGTTTGCTCTGGTTCTACACCTTGTTATGGCTTTGTGGTGGTGTTATATTTTTAATATAATCTCCTGCTGGAAGGTGAAGCTTTTTCCAGCCTCCAGCAGCTTTTCTTCAAGGACTGCCTTGTGTTTCGCTTCCTCCTTAGCGCCGCAGCTCTGTTGTGACTACTCAACCCATCATGACACAGCATGATGCTGCCACCAACATGCCACTTATGGTCTCATCTGCTCAGTATGAGGGATTGCTGCAAAGCCATGGACAACGAAGACGACTCTCCCTGTGGCTCTAAGCTCCCTCAGGAGTAATATCATCTTTATTGTCATTGAAACATACATTACAACGAAATTTGTTCTCTGCTTTTAACCAATCACCCTTGGGGAGCAGTGGGCTGCCATGTGCGGCGCCCGGTCTTGCTCAGGGACCCAGAGTGCAGGCGCTGGGGATCGAACCGGGTACTTACACCCTTTCTGAGTGCAAGCGCACTGGTCTAACCACTAGGCCAACACTCCCCATACGCCGAGACGCAGCTCGGTAGGCAATTTGGGGTTAAGTGCCTTGCCCAGGGGCACATTGACATGTGGGAAGGGGAAGCTGGAATCAAACCCACAACTTTCTGATTGCCAGACAACTACTCAACCCATCAAGCCACAGTCGCCCTGTGGAAGACACTCAGATGTACACAGACAAAAAGAAGGAGGAGTGAAAGCTGCTTGTCAAGACTTGATGCAATCTGCTGGGTTTCCTTAGAGAGGAAACTTTTTGACCAATCTGTATAATCTGATTGAATTTGACTTTGGAAAGTGCCTTGAGATGACATGTTTCATGAATTAACGCTATATAAATAAAAATGAATTGAATTGAATGAATCATGGCAGCTTCCGCTAGCCTCGTGAGACCATCCTGATCTCGCGAGCTTTCAAGGTTTCACTCGCAGATCAGTCTGGCTACTCTCCGTTAAAGAAAATTTGGAGCCGTTCACCAAACGAACGTCCAATCAGCGTTGGCTTTGAGGCGGGTTGAGGTGTGACGCAACGGGAAGCGCGACAGTTCAGTCTAAACAACATGGCGGCTTCAGCCGATGAAACTAGCGTTAGCGTGGCTATCGAGCAAGTTTTATCGGAATTACAGAGTATTTCTTTGCTGAGCTAACGAGCCTTTACTTGCAGCAGCAAGAGTAGCTTGGCTTGTGGTTGTGTTTTCGTCGTCGCTCTGTGCGACGACGAATCTGATTGGTTTATTTGGCCCGTCTATCACCAACATAGGCCAATCAGCTAACCAGTATTTTCGCCCCTTCCCAAAATTACTTCAACGGAAGGTTTCCAGATGGATATGCGGAGCAAATCTGTCTGGCGGAGTCATGTTAAGCTTCCGCTGTGTCCTGTTGTAAAGTTTAAATTGGACTTTCTTTCAACAATTGCAGCTCTTTCAGAGTCACCATGGGACTCTGTTGCTGATGCGTTGTCCTCCGATATAACTGTTGTGACGGACATCGCTGTGCTTTATAAGCAGGTGAGATCTCCAAAACCAAAGCCTCTGAAGGATGTGGTCCTGTCTTAGGGGAAGACCTGGGCCTTTAACACGGCAAATCTGGCCCACGCACAAACTCAAAACGCATTTGATTTGCGGTGGTGGCGCCATGTGGGAGTTCCTCGCAGAGATCAAGGAGGTCTGGTGCCAGAGAACCGGCTCCTGCGTGACATTTGAGGCGACGTGGCCAGGGAGAAAAGGAAAAACTGTAAATCCTGGCCTAGCGGCGGATCAAATCGTTTCAGCAGCTCGGTTCAATGTTCGAGGGCAAAGCAGGAAGGGGGTGTGGGGTTTTTTCTGTGGCGGGGCATGAAACAGGTGCCTGCACTTCAGATGCAGGAGAAAACACACCATTGTCTAGCTAAAAAAAAACAAAGGGGGACATTTTTTTATGTATATTTATGACGGAGGGGACATGGTGCGTGTACAGCTGTGTGTGCATCTGATTATGAACAAGCCAAACGCCATATTCCTGCCAGTATGAGTCGTAAATATGCACTTGCTTGATGTTGTTTGACATTTAAGAGGCTGCGCTGTACCTGCAAATCCGTGCATAGGTGTTGGGCTACAATCTGGTTAATTCATACGGTGCCTGGCTTCGATTTCTTCCTGGACTCAACTTCTGAGCTCAGGTGTGCCCAAAAGACAAGGATAGGCTTCACCGATCCGACTACGTTTGCAACTTGCTGGATCGATTGGTGATTTCTCGGCCCCGTGTGTGGTGAGGGCAACACAAACAGAAAGTATGTTCATCAGTCACTCAGTCAGCAGGCTGCAGCATAGCAAGCATTCCTGCCTGTTGTAGTTAAGGAGTCGGAGAACGGCAACGGGGGCCAGAGAGATCTGCTGCTCCATAGTGGGTTTTTTTTATGAGCGTTCAGAGCTGAGATGTTGCTCGGCAGCTGGATTTGGTCGGGATCAGAATGTGACCGCGCATTCTCCTGCGTTCACACGCTGAGAGCGTTGAGAAAGGAAAAGTTACCCGACAGGTCTCAGCAGTTTCCCCTTACCTTGGAGTCGGAGTCATTTGGATGCAGACTTGCGGTTCGCGATGCACCTTCTGCGTGTCACAGCTGGAAACTGTTGCCCTCCGGCGTCGTCACGTCAACTCCGATTGGATTATAGTCAATTTCCCCCCCCAAAAAAACCTCTGACAAGTGCAAGCGTGTTTGATTACCCTCACTGAATGAGACCTTTATTTCCGCAAATGTTTCCAAATAACCTTTTAAAATGCATCTCCATTGTCATGAAAAAGGTTTCGATATCCCTGAAGACCTTTTCACATTTTGTCACGTCAAAGCAGCAAGCTTTAATATACTCTAATATACTATAGGTGGTCTGGTCAGATGATTTTGGCCTGCATCATCCTGAAGGGTGGTTTTTCTTCAGCAGGACCGTGGACGTTGGTCAGAGTTAACAGGAAGGCGGGATGGTGTGAAACCCTAGAACAAAACCATTTAGAGGTTGCAGAAGACTTGAGATTGGGGCTGAGGCAGCAAAATAAACACACAACCAGATCCACACTGCAATGGCGTAGATCCGTGGTCTCAAACTCAAATCCTCGTGGGATTTGAGTTCGTCCTACACACCTGAGTTAAATGGCTAAACCACCTGACTACCATGCAGTCAAGCTCCGCAGAGCTCTGCTAACCAGCTCGTATTGGAGTCAGGGGTGTTGACGCAGGGCGGTATCTAAAAGTAGCTGGACCTTCGAGGACTGGAGTTTGAGACGACGGGCTTAGATCGAAGCATATTCACGTGTTGGAATTGCCTCAAAGCCTCTTGTCCAGACCTTAATTCAACCGAGAGTCTGTGGAATAAACTGGAAAATTGACACCTGCCTGCCAATTAAACATGGTGGTAGTGGATGCCTTTGGTCCGGCCAGCTTAGTGACCTTAAACTCAAGCGCACTTGGCTTCTGGACAAAAGCTCCATCCGAATATGTCTAATTATTGTAAATGGCTTTACTTTAACTAGCCCAATGACCCCAAAGCACTTTATAGTACAATCAGCAATTCACACAGACTAGCTACAACTTCACTGGGGCAGGCTGACAGAGGCGAGAGTGAGCAGGCAATGCAGGTGAAGTGTCTTGCCCAAGGATGCGACAACTGAGACGGTCGGCAATCCGCCAATTGAAGGATGAACTCCCTAACTCCTGCGCCACTGTTACCCCATAATTATAGCTCCTAGCTCCTGTTCCTTGACCTTTCATAAGGTCAACAGTAAGAACTCTATTGTGGGTAGGGCTGTGTATCATCTGAGCCAATTCAATACGATTCTTGATACATAGCTCACGATACAATACGATTCTCGATATAGCTCAGCTTTATTTGATTTGACTCCAATATCGATATTTATTGCTTTCAAATTAATGCTCAGTCATTCAGTCACCAAAACCAGCCAAATATTATATTTAGTTTCAATTTATTTAACACTGATATATTAACAAGAAAATATAGTGCATTTGGTTCAATGCATTTAACGTATCACAGAAACCAAACGTATGATTTTAGATTCATCTCACCTGCTCTTCCTCACTGTGAACAGTGATGGCGCGTTGTAATAACGCCCCCTAGGGATTGGGAGGTATATCGATATTAAAAGCCAGAATATCGATATTAAATCGTTTTTAAAAACATCGATATTAATCTTTGTATCGATTTTTATGCACAGCCCTAATTGTGAGGAGGAGAGGATGTTCGGACTGCTGTGCCGATTTCAGACAATCTTTAACTGTGACGTCATTACGTGACGGAAAAGCACACAAATGATTCTAGTCAAATCTGGGCCTTCCGAAAATGAACTACAAAGTGCTAGCTTGGCTAGCTAGAGCGACTTACGTGTACACTGTGCATCTTACACCCTGTGTGAGTCTGTCTGTCTGGCCAGGCTAACAAATTGTGCTCTCCATCTTCTCCGGACATTTTTGGTAAATCCTGTGAGGTGGGCTGTGCTAATATGTCAAGTCACGCAAAGGATGGTGGGATTCCTTGTAGTTCCTTAGCGCTGGTAAGGGACATTGTGGGGTTCCTTTGCTAAAGGAGCTATAAGAAGAAGCATATGGGCTCCTTTTCCTACCTCCTTCCTTACTGACTGCACTGTTCGGACAGCACTTATCATTACTTACGCTTTGGCTAAAGAGTCCTAACAGAGGTATTTGGATGGAGCCAATGATCCAAAGCACACCGCCAAGTCCGCCTATGAGTGGCTTTAAAAAAAAAAGTTTGGAGGAGTCTTAAGCCCCATTTACACTACCCTTGTTAAACCGATCCATGCCGAGCTCGGACCGAGCTTGGATCAGTTAACCGTGCTGAGCTTGGTTCTGACGACCATTTACACATCACCTTAGCATGATTCTTAGCCTCCTAGTGACAATCTGTGGTACTACTTCTCTCTAGTATTGAAGGAAGGACTCAAAAAAATAAAAATGGTGGCATCCGTAACATTCAGGAAGTTATGCTTGATTATTATTGCTTTTTGTGGAGAGTCAGGCGAAGAAGGCAACCTTTGGTAAATTTACTTGACGGAGTCGGCTTTTGGGAAGTGGATAAGACAAACGAACGTCTGATCAGGGCTTACAGATGCAGGAAACAACGACAGGTGCTGAGCTTCATCATGCTGCTAAGCAGATCCATCACTGGAAATTGTGTGGAATTCATTTTTATGAATGTCTGAAACCGCAAAATTAGTCAGCTGACTATAAGGAGATGACGCGGTCTGCTCATGCGCTCTTTGTCATTAGAGAACTGGGACAGAAAGAAAACGGGCCGAACCCACCCATCGAACTGGTCTGCATTTAGCGCGGTCCGGTTGTGTCAGGCTCGGTTCAGTTCAGTTTGCGTTCCATTTACACTCGATAGTTATCTCAGTTACCGAGCTCGGACTGGTCTCAGCTCGGTTAAAAAGGGGGTAGTGTAAACGGGGTATTTGTTATCTGAGAACCGTGCCACTGAAAAACCCGGCCGAGCCCACACATCGAACTGGTCTAGATTTAGCGCGGTCCGGTTGTGTCTGGCTCAGTTTGTGATCCATTTACACTAGAAAGTTGTGTAACCGTTCTCGGCACAGTTAGAAAAGGGTAGTGTAAACAGGGCATTAGTTAAAGTCCGGACAGCAGTTTGAGCACAACCTGTTATTAGGTTTACGTGTCAAGCAGGTAGTTTTTTCACACCCAGCCCTGTGCTGGGTGTGAAAAATCCCTTCTGCCCTAGTACACAACACAGTCTAATCATCTGAGAACTGCTTTCAGTTCAAACTTCCTTCATGACATGATGCAAAAATAAACACAAAACAGAAGCAACCCCAAAGGAAGCAAATGCTTAGAAAGTTAGAAGAACTAGCTGTGAGTCAAGAAGACCCACTTTTTGCACAACCCTGCAAACGCACGGCGTTTTTGTTTTTTTTCCGCGTCGCGCTCAACGCAGTCCAGTCCAGAGGAACCAATTTAAAACACACCCATTCAACACAAACTCTCCAACTCTCCCCCCCTGCTCGCTTCTCCCGTTTCTCTGTCACTCAGCGCTATCTGACGCCGTCCTCCTGCTCTCCCTTTACAGCCCCCCCCCTCTCTCTCTCGTTTTTTTTTTCTTTTCCGCGCAGAAAACATGCTGGTAGGAGAGGAGGAGGAGGAGGAGAGAAGAAACGCCTCACAGGCGACAAGAGAGTAAGGAAGTGAGGAAAGTTGTTAGAGGACGACCAGATGGACGGGAGGAAGGAAGGGGGATCTCCAGTGCGACTTTAGGAGGGCCAATAAACGCGTAGATGAGCCAGAGCTGCTGAGGGGGGGGAAAAGGGAGACAGGGCGCGTCACCGCGGTGCGTGGACGCGGACAAGACAGCGGCGGTGGGTCTGGCTCCTCATGCGCCTCGGCAACTTTTAAGGGCCCCCTTCTCCTCCTCCTCCTACTAGAGACAGGGGAGAAAAAAGAAGGAGCCTTGGAGGAACAGAGAGCTCGTCGACCCAGACCCGAGGAGTCCCGCTCGCTCTAGCCGGGGTTTAGGCGTTGGCACCCGGGCTTGGGGTTGTCCCTCGTCATGGCCGGGGCCAAGCCGGGAGTCCACGCGTTGCAGCTCAAACCCGTGAGCGTCCACGAAGAGCTGAGCAAGGGGAGCAAGTTCATCAGATGGGACGAGGTGAGAGCGCCGCTTTCTGCAAAATCTGCGCAAGCTTTTAAGACGTAATTGAGTTTTCGGTGTGTGTGTTTGTGTGTGTGTGTGTGTGTGTTTTCATGAGCGGCAGCGCAGGTGTGCGTGGACCGTGCGCCGAACAGAGGCGCTCACTGTACTGAGAGTGTGACTTAATCTGATACTCTGCTTTAAAAAAAAAAAAAAAAGAAAGAGAGGAAAAAGAAGTCCCCTATAGTTGCCAGCAGTGGTGAAATGCGCCGAGTTCTGGTCGAGCCGGTTTCCCTCACCCTTCCTTCTCCTTTATGTAACTTCTCTTCCCATTCCCAGACCCCGGAGCACCTGTCTCCGCGGGATGCGTTTGAGGGGCGTGGGGCAAATCACGCTCAGGAATCTCACCTGAGAGCATCCCACAAGTTGTGTGCGCTACATTGTCCCCCCCCTCCTGTAAAGTCTCTCCCTCACTGGACCGCAAATGGTTTTCTGTTCCTCTCCTCGTTATTATTATTATTATTTTTAATTACCTTCCGCGTGTTTTTCCGCGTGTCTGGCAACCCGACGCACACTGTCAGTGTCAGTGAGTGGGTGTTACAGGGCACAGTGCAGGGTGTAGGGCCCTGAGCTTCCCATTAATGATTAACAGAGCGGCTCAGGCTGCAGATTGCATGCAAAGTGTCCGTCTGTGTGTGACTGTGTGCAGTTGTGATCATAAACAGGAATGCTGCCCTGTTTACGCTCCTGTTACTGTAACCATTCTTCACCCTATGTAGCAGGTTGTGTGACCTGCATTAGAGAAGGAGAGAGAGGAAACGGCACAGACCTGTCTGATTTAGCCATGTTTGGGTCTGACCGGTCCTTTTTTTTAAAACATTTTAGTCATAATTTAAACGTTTAAATATGCTGGTGAATATTCTCAGTCATCCAGGTCATGGTCATTCCAAAAAAAAACTTTTTGAATTGAGAAAGCTTCCTGGAGAGGAAGCGAAACGTCTACGGAAAACAAGTCCAGTTGCTTTGTTTTTTACTTTTTTTTTTTGGAACGTTTAAATAAAATCACAAAATAAGTCTTCAGATTTTCAAAAACAAAGTGCGGTAAATGTAACCAGTTTGTTTCTGCAGCCGTCGTTTTAGGATTTGGGGAAAGTCAATCTCTGTCATGGCCTTTTCTTTTTACAACTTCTTTAAGTAAGTTTTTAAAAAGGTTTGGGAAGATGACTCACTTTGTATTTCATTTGCTTTTGAGAGTTTCTCTCCAGTTTTTTTGAAAAATTTCCATTAGTTTTCAGGAGGTTTAGCAAGTAGGCATTTTAGCAGCTTTTTTTAAATTATTTTTGGCACTTTAAGAAATTCTGTACGTAAACACTACAGTTGAATTTCCATCGCTTTTAAAAAGTTAGTAGAGTGGAATAGGCATTTAAATTTCCATCACTTTTTAGAATAGTTTGTATAGTGGAACTAAGGGTTGAATTTCCATCGCTTTCTAAAAAGTTTTAAGTTTAACACGGAGTTGAATTTCCATCGCCATCAAACCCTACGGCTGAATTGGGGTCACCTTTAAATCAAAACTTTGAGAACACTAAATGTGTTTCTGTCGCGTTTTCAGAAGTTCCAAAGTATGGAGATTGAGATTCTGTAAAACAGGTCAGCCCTAGTATTATTCACTAATATACTCACTTACCTCTTGTTAAATAGTTTTATGAAACATGTTTTCCATTTTTAGTGGCATCCATCACTATGTTTGTTTAGTAATATTTCACAGTTGTATGCTGCAGTAGAGATTCATGAGCTACTTAGTTTCAAGAAAAGATTGACCGAGGTTTATGAAACAAAATCAGCTTGTACCAGACGTGGTTATCAAAAGTACATTTTTCTACAATTGTCATTTGTAGTGATATAAAAGTGCTTAACTTTTATTTATTTTTTTAATATGGTAAATTCAGCTCTCCAGGGTTTTCCTGGTCTGCCTTGTGTAACGACGAGTTGTACCTGCTTCTGATAAACTGGTAGTCTAACCTGTAGAGTATATCTCCATAACTGATTCCCAAAACTGACTGTGCGATTGGTTTGAAGTGATTGTATATTTCTGTACATACATTTGATTTTTTTATGAATGTACGTGTCCTTAAGACGACATTGAACTGAATTTAATTGAGTGCCACGTTTAATTTCACTGGCTCCTGACATCAACTAGCTGAGGCAGCGGTGGTTCAGTAGTGACGAGCCTTATGAGCCCTGAGGGACTCCACTGTTTTACTTTAACTATTCTATTATAGAACCGGTGGCCCTAATCTGGCGAAATGTGTGTATTTTACAGATCTGACTCAGAAACAAACAAATCAAAGGGTTTCAGATTTGAATACATAAGAGACCAAGCATCTGTTTGCATCTGAATGTTTTCCAAAGTTATTTTTTTTCTTTCATACGACTGAAATGTTCTTTTATATTTCCTTTGCTTCTCCCTCTCTCTCTCTCACACACACTAACTCCTTCAGTTTGTCTCTCAGAGGGAATTCCCAGGAAATGCTTTTGCTGCTGATTAAGTGTGTGAACACTCAAAAACATGTGCATGCCCTCTCCCTGGCCATCTTTTATTCCCTCTGTTTCACCATTTGATATGCCACCAAAGAGGCCCCACATAAAGAGCATTTGAAGAGAAAAAGAAGGAAATCATATCAGCGCTCTCCTAAAAATCAGCTTGTTTTTCTAGTTTTGTCATAACAAGATAGTATATTTGTCATTTCAGCCCCCAAAATGACAACAGAACTGTGTTGTGTGTGACAAGTTTAACTAAAATTGATTGTGATATTATTTTTATAATATCTAGTAGTATTTTGCAGTGATTTAGATAACTTATAAGACACAACTTTCCAGTTTTATGGCCCCTAAAGAAAAAAATAATAACATTTTTACATTTGTAAGGTTGAATTTTTGTGCAGGAAACTAAATCCCATCTAAATCATACAAAAAGCAATATATGTTTTTTGTGTTACTTATTGATTTCCTTTTTTTTTTTTCTTTTGTTGTAAATATCCCACAGAGGAGGAGAGATCATAAATACATGGGACAATTTAAATAGGTTCCTATAGATAAAATGTTGTCTTAACTAACTTATACATATATTTGGACCCAGATATTTACACATGCTGTAAAAAGACCAACTTTTTTGCTCAGTTGTGTGATATTACGGCCCTGTGCACACGACAGCGATCCTTTAAAACGGGTTTCTGTTTACACAAAATGCTTTAATTACACTCCTTGTGCGCAAGATACTAGTGAACACATAAAAATGGTGTCATTTCTCTGCCACGCCACTAGTAGGCGGTGTGTCCTGTGAAACTCGACGACATGCGCATGCGTACAGTCGCTTGTTCCTTTAAAAAGGCGCCGCCGCTAAATAAACTTTCAGGATGGCAGGGACTGAAATGTTCATATGGACAAAGTTAAACTGTTGTGGTGAACACGAACAGCAGAAATGCAACAAAACTTTTCCGCCTTCGCCCAAAAAATAGGCGTGTCGTCTGCACAGGGCCTTTAATCAGATTAAATATTTCCAGTTTCAGGTCAGCTACCCAAATAATTTCTACTTGCTTGATGCCAGAATTGTGAAATCCGACTCTGAAACGATAACTTTGTTGTCCTCAGGCTACAGTGTAACTAATTTGGTGGTATGCCGAGTGTCGTTGTCTGTTTAGAGCCATCGTGTCCAAGCTTTAACTTGCTGGCAGATGTTTGAGGACGTTGCTTCACTATTTCTACGTAATGTTCTCTTATGAGGCTGTTTTGTGAAGTGCACCAGTCCCTCCTGCTGCAATAAAGCCACACAGGATGATGTTGCATCTCCTCTGCTAACTGGTTTTCCAAAGGGCTTCACGTTGTCCTGTGGTTTAGATGCACATTTTGCACTAAGTCACGTTCCGCTCTGAGCCACAGAACTCATCTCCTTCCTGAACGGCGCGATGACTGCGAACTCTTATGCGGCTTTTACTTGTCCATATTTGTTGGACCGAATGAACGAGGCACCTACAGGCATCTGGAAATGCTACCAAAGGATGAAGCAGGTCCACAGTTCTCTTCCTGATGTATTAGTTGATTGTTTTAGGTTTTTTTTCTTAATGATTTCCCATAAGGAAGCAGCGTGTTTTAAGGTTTTGCTTTAAAATGCGCTCTCACTCTCAGGCGTGCCCCAAATTTACTTAAATGTGGTGAAATAATTTACCTGAGGCCTATAAAAGCCACTTCGTCATCACCTGGGCTTTCCCTTACTGCTGAAGTAATGTTAGTATACTGACCTGAGTCATTCAGTCATTTCTCTGTCATGCAGCAATATTTTCACAGTTTAGTCTGATTCGTTAGACAGGGGGGAAAAGTTGATAAGTCCCTTTTTTAGACAGTGTATGTAAATATCTGACCTCACATGTACATAGCCTCTTACACAGTGCTGTTACCACATTTACATCAAAGTATTTAGCCGCTTTCTTCCTGCTGCAGAGCCCTGAAGTGAAGCAGTTAACCCAAACATTTTCTTTTTATTATTATTATTATTATTATTATTATTATTATTATTATTATTATTATTATTATTGAATTTCCATAAGGTGCTCTTTGTTTATTTCTGCATTCAGTGAAGATAATAACTCAATTGCTATATTAAAAGGCCTTATCTGTCCTCTTGGGCCTGAAAAGCTCCAGAAAGCCCTTAGGTTGCTCTGTGGTTTCTGAGATATTACCTATTAGAGATTGGCACAAAATCTATATTATCTGAAGGGTTTGTTGTTGGGACCCAGATAAAGGAGCTGCTGCTTGTCTACATCAAACCCGTCTTCTGACCCCATCCCCTCTTTTCCTTTCTGCTCTATCCCTTCATCCCCCGCTACATCTCCTTTTTTCCTTTTAAAAAAAAAAAAAAAATTCTCCTCTTTGACCGTTTCTTCAACTTTCAACTTCACTTTTTCTGTTTTTATTTTTGCCCCAACTGCATTCTCCCTTTTTTATTTTTGGGTGTAATATTTATTTATTTTTTCCTCACAACAGAACCTTGAGTTTCTCAATGGCTTTTAGGGAGTAAGACACAAGAAACGCAGAAAGACGCCCACAGCCTGAGTCATTTACGGACGGGGGAGGAGGAAGCAGGAATGCATTCCAAATTGACTCTTTCTGTCGTGTTTTGGCTCGCGTACACATGTGCTCGTATATGTGTTTGTGCACGCCTGTTTTAAACATTTTTTTTTATACTGGCTGTGTTTTGAATGACTTCCTGTTGGAGCTTGTTGTGAGGCTCCAAACCATTTTTTTCCCCCTGCTTTCTACCCTCCCTCCGTCCTGGGTCTCTGGCACCGGTGCTCCTGCCCTGCCCTGCGCAGCCCGGCCGCAATTCAATTTAGGCAGATTCCGACTAAAATCCAGTTAAAATTCCTCTTAAGCGAGCAATTAAGCAGAGGCGCGACAGACTGTTTGTCTGCAGCAGAGCTTGGGCGCTGTGTCAGTGATTTTTAAAGCATGCTACGACCTAACATTGGGAATTCTTATGCAGAACTTGCAGATTTCATTTAAAAATGTTAGATTTAGTCTAATACACCATGTACATGTGAACTGGTCTACCTGTTTTTTTTTGTTTTTTTTGTCCTGATGAGATGAGAAAAGTTGTGGCTCTGATTTGTTTATTCCGTTTAATGCAATTACTTGGTTTGCTGTGATCTGGACCTGTGCGCACCGTCACATGGAATCACATGTTACCTGATATCCCTTCAATGTCCCCGCTTCATTTCAGACCCCTGGAAGCTAAACTAAACTTGGTGGACCATAGAAGCTTGCATTTCAGGCTTGTTCCTCCCATAAGGTTTGTGGATAATGGACCAACAAGCCAAGCCAAGCTTTGGGTCACGCCGGACTTTAATTTTCAGCACAGCTGAGGACACTTTACGCAAATAATGATGCTGTTCTCTTCTGTGTTCTGTGTTTTTGTGTCAAACAAAACTACAAACTCGTTGTTTTTTCCAATATTCACTCTTTGCTTTTGCTTTTCTATTTTCCATAATTTAGTCTGCAAGCCTGTTTTCTTTTTTCCTTTATATAAAAAAAGCTTTTTTTTTTTTTTTTTTGGTGCATGGGACGGAGCGAGCAGACAAATGCGTAATCTGGGCCATTTTCTGTTTGGCTCTTAGCGGGTTTTAATCTAAATTACTTTGAGGTCTGCTCAGCTGCAGGGCAGATGGTAATGCATCGTGTTAAACTGGCTGCTACAAATTTAGGTACAGTTTTGATTTAGATTTCTTGGTATTAAAATGTTTTAGAGAAGATTTCTTATTTTTTTTTTTTCCTATCTGTGAACTAAGTAGCTGCAATAGTTTCACATTTAAAAGAGACACCAGGAAATGCAGTGTCATATGGTGATGTAAAAAATGCAGAAACCTCCTGCGTTTCGGTCTGAAAATGGCCCCATCTCTGCGCAAAAGACTAACAAATTGCATAATCTTCAGGAAAAAGATCAAGAGGATTCATAATTTTCATGTTATTTTTTTAGGTGGAGCTAAAAACAAACTAGTCATTTGAACAACTAGAGACCAGACTGAGTTCCAGTTTTGGGATTTTAGTTCCTTGTAAAATGGACAGTTGATGTGAAGCTGTCACTAGCCACAAAACATTCAATAAAAAAATCAGGTCCGCAATTTACTAAAATCTTACAAAATGGCAACAAAGTAAGTCACCAGGTGAATGTCATTCAAAAGCAGAGCTTTTAAGGTAAAAGGCTAGATTATCAAGCTTTTGCTATTAAAATGTTTTGTTGATCTTAGGCTGTCTGTTAAAAAAGGCTAACTTAGCTGTGGAAAACCCCCCACACACAAACAAGAAAATATTAACATTTGGAATAGAAAGCTTTGATGTATCCCTATCAATTGTTATCATTTTAAAGGGCTGGGTTTGGATGTCAAAAGTTTAAAACTCTTCACTTATGAAAGATGGCAAAAGCTAGCATTTGGCTACATTAGCTATTGCTGAAGAAATGGAGAAAAGAAGTGAACGCAGGTGGCACGTTTGCCCGCTCAGTACCACCAGAGTTGAACAGGGTGAATACAGTGGCAGAGGTTAGGTTGGCAGAGGCGCAAGATCAACCAGACATTCTTCGTACTTCAGGATGGTTCATCGGATCACGGCGTACACCAGCATGCACCCACACACCTAGCATGCCGATATCTGCCCAGGAGGCATTAGCGGTCACACTCTGGGGGGAAAAAAAGGAGAATTAAATTTCCGCTTTTCCACCTTAACCACGCCCTCCAAATCCGGACCAATCACAAAGCAGTTGTCGGACACTCTGCGAGGAAAAAGTTCTGCCCAGATGTTTCTAGAACAAGAAGGCGTTGGGAGCAGGAACACATTTCTCGCTTCTCAGGGCGTATATAACAGCCTTAACTCTGTAGAAAAAGGCAAATTTGGTTAAATAAAATAGTAAAAACTTAGATAAGTTCATATAATTATATGAATGAAATAAAAAAATTTTTTGCTGCGTATTATGCTTACCAAATGAACCTTCATAAGACTTCTGACTGGATAAGTATTTCCTGCATGCTCAGACTTGTTTAGCTACTTTGATAATCATACTTTCTAATGCTATGACTGTCATCCTGGCCTCAGCATTTTTATATCGAACTTTTTATTTATTTTCAAATGAATGCAAAAGAATGTTCAGTCTTTATTTGAAACGATCTACCGGTATTTTAATGCAAGTTTAGCAGTTAAATTCTTGTTATTCGTGGGTGACGAATGCCATGTGGAAGCAACAAGTCCCAATTTGTCAGATGTGTAAGAGATTAGAGGATAGGAGGGAAAAAGAGGAGCCAGAGAGAAAGAGAGAGAGAAGCTGAGGATGGTGTGAATGTCTGACGCCGTGTTTAGAAACACTCCTGACATGTTGTCAGGTTGGTGAGAAACGAGCGCTGGCTGGATGGAGGGAGGGTGAGAGGTGGAAGGGTCAACCATAGCCACATGTGAAGTGTGCTTCTGACATCTGCGCCGTTTGGCTGTGTGAAGAATTTGACCTCCATTCATCCCAAGCCTGGCTGCTTCTCTTTATCTGACAAGGAATCTCTTCTTTTCAATTCATTATTCTGTCATTTCTTGCCCAGTCTCCCTCATCCCCCCCACCCTGTCTAATTTGTTTACTTCTTGACTGATGTTGTGGCCATTTATGGTGAATTTTGTGGATTGTAGTTTCTACCAGTTTAGTTTTCTTCTTTGGGTAGTTGGAATATATTTAAGTTAGTTTAGAACCAAAATTTGTAATAAATCTTTATATTTGGAATTGTTTAGATTGACTATGTTAATTGTTAGACCCTCATATTAATTTGAGTCATTAAGAACACACCGGGTGCTTGGCGGGGGCTATTGTTTGGTGAATGTCTGGTGTGTTGACGGGAGGTTTTGTAAATTATTATTATTTTTTTTTTGGACCACTTTTTAGAGCTTCAAACGTTAAATAGAGATTTTTTTTGTTTTCAACTAAGTTGCAAGACATTTTTCAGTAATTATTTTGTCTCTACTTTTTCAAGAAGAAATCACATATATTTTTACAAAACAATGACGTCGTAAGTGCGTGCAAATCAAACCACCTGTTACCACCCACGGCCTGTGTTGGACATTTTTTGATTTTATTTTTTGGAACATAGAAGGCCGCGACATTTAAGTCACATTATTATTTTCTGATTATTCAATAACTATTACATTTCTTTTCTGGCTTGTCCTCGCTTTCTGTTTGAAATATGCCCGATGACATATTAACACAGATTTTCACCCCTTCTTTTCCTTCCCTATTTATGTAGTCATTATGAAATGAACTGTAAAAACTGAGAGGTCCTTATTTAAAGCTTGCAGCCTCAATCACGTATAGCTTGGCCACAAAAGATAACAGTGTTCTTATTGTTTTTAGGAAGAATTTCCCTGTTTTGTCCTTTTTCATCTAAATATTTAAGGTATTAATCAGAATGAAAGCGATGGATAAACCCAGGTTAACCCGTTGTTTGGTTCTTCTTTCTCACATTTTCCCCCAGTAGCCAAATTCAGTTTTTAGATGGAGCACCCAAACCCAGAAAGGCAGCATTAGTCCTATCACTATAAATTAAATTTTAGAGTTAAATGGGATGGTAACAATCACTTTGTCTTGGTTTCTGCCGCCTGCCAGTCAATAAAAGCTGGTGATCCTCTGACAGCTAGAGGCCAACACTTTGGCTACGTTCACACTGCAGTGAGAACGACCCAATTCTGATCTTTTCACCCCCAAAAATATCCGATTAGGGCCATTTCCATATGTGGTACTAATTTGGATACATATAGGATATTTTTTAAAGCGTCCGCTGTCTCCTGTCGCCAACCACACATCCACACAGCTGTATTAGTCAGCGCTCCATAAAAGATCGCTGTTAGTAGAGGTGCTGCTTTCTTCTTACCTAACTTCATCTTGCTATCATGTTGTGTTAATATTGTCGGTCTCCATTGCACAGCAGCCTTCTAATAATAGCAAGGAGAGATGACGGCCCCTTATCAGCATTTTTTTTTTTTATTTTCCCGAGGATTTATTATTATTTTTTTTAAACAAAGCTTTATTGAACACTTGTAGAAACAATTACGTTCACCGTTACTTGGAAAACGGCCCGCCGGTGTGTGACGTCTCCTGTTATCCTCTCATGCGGGTTGCTTTGTGGTCTTGAACCGTTCAGACAGAAATCTGATGGCGGCCGCATTCAATAGTAGTACGAAGCGCCACCTAAAAAAAAAAAAAAAATCAGAATTGAGCATCAAGACCTGCAGTGTGAACGTAGCCTCTGGTCTGGTGGAGCATCTGTTGGAGGATAACTGGGCTGATGGTGTTAAAGGCTGAGACGAAGTCCATAAACAGGATTCTGGTGTAACATTGGGTGGGTGTAGGACGGTAACCTGACTCCGCCAGGTGGATTTGCTCCGCATATCCATCTGGAAACCTTCCGTTGAAGTAATTTTGGGAAGGGGCGAAAATACTGGTTAGCTGATTGGCCTATGTTGGTGATAGACGGGCCAAATAAACCAATCAGATCAACGAAGCATATGACGTACTAGCAGAGCGACGACGAAAACACAACCACAAGCTCTTGCCGAAACCAGTCGGGAGAAGAGCAAAAACATCTTTTCCTCTGAGAAAAGCCTCCAGAGCAGTGTTTTGCTCTTCTTTCAGCAAAGAAATACTCTGTAATTCCGATAAAACTTGCTCGATAGCCACGCTAACGCTAGTTTCATCGGCTGAAGCTGCCATGTTCTTTAGACTGAACTGTCGCGCTTCTCGTTGCGTCACACCTCAACCCGCCTCAAAGCCAACGCTGATTGGACGTTCGTTTGGTGAACGGCTCCAAATTTTCTTTAACGGAGAGTAGCCAGACTGATCTGCGAGTGAAACCTTGAAAGCTCGCGAGATCAGGATGGTCTCACGAGGCTAGTAGGATGGAGGGTAGTCCCGGGTTGACGGCGCCATCTGCCCACCCGCTTGCCTGGTAAGCAGACGGCAGGGAGTCCGGCATTGGACCTGTCATCTTTAGATGCTTCAGCATCTGTTGCTCAAAGGATGTCATGACCACAAAGGTCAGGGCGACGGGTCTGCATTCGTTTAACCCTGGGATGCTGAGGGTGCGGCGCGTTTCCTGGGGACCGGGATGATTTTGCTCCGTTTGGGTGTTAGATTGTACCACTGCGGCTGAAGCTACTGTTCCCCGCTCCTCCATCTTCCTGATCTTATTACATTTAAAAAACGTCTTTTCCTTTTAGGTTTTCTGCCACTAGCATGGACAGGTTAACAAGGTTATAAACTTAACTTTTATCTGGTAGCTTATTTTGGTGCTGATATATAGGGGAAAGCCAGGGAAGATGTTTTAGTAATGATTTTTTTATATATTTTTATTGGTTTCTTACATGCTTTCTGAATAAATGCACATTCACATTGAACAAAATATACAGTTTTTTATTTTTAGAAGGAAAATTGGCCCTAAAAAAACAAAGGCTGAAACCACGTTTGACAAAAAGCCAAAACCTTGACATCAAGTCCAGTCTTATAATTGAAAGACCTGCGACAACTCTTTGTTTCCTTTATGGAAAACTTTACACTTTTTCCATATTCCATATATATATATATATTACTAACAAACTGTCTTTATCTAACAGTGTCAGGTTACATTGAGTTTTATGCAGGTGCATGCGGGCGCAGACTTTCTGCAGACCAGCTGTTACAGCGGAGAGGATTATTGTTACACGGAACAAACCCAGAAAAGTGGAAATTGCCTCCTAAAACTCTACACACAGGGGTTATCGTTGCGTGTGCAGAACATCCACGCGCTTAGGGGTTCATTTGCAGCAAATACGGCCTGATCAGATGAAAGTTAAACGAACAGTGTGAAGAAATAACGTGTGCCAATGCAGAAAGAGCAGGAGCCAAAAGTACTCAGGGTGAACACAAGCTAACAGAGATGTTATCGAGACTGAACAAAAAAAAAAAAAAAAAAAAACCCAAAAAACCTGCAGGTTAGTTGGATTAATTCCTCTGACAATCCTTATCGCCGTGCACGTCTCTTTCGGTTTAGCTTATTTCCACCTCCTTGGCCTTTTGTCTCCTCCCTGTTTCCTCTTTTCTGGGCTGAGTGTAAAGGTTAGCTGCTGTCATCAGCTCTCAGCGTATTGCCAAAGCAGCAGCTGAATCACGCTCACGCAAGCCTCGCAAGCTTACAGAAGTCCGTCACCGAACACACGCAGAAACTCGGCCCGGACCAAAGGTGCACTTGGAACAACCACTTTTTTTTTTTTTTTTTTTTTTTATCAGTTCTCCCACTAATGATAATCTCCTGGCTCTCATTACACACCCACATAAACACACATACACCCACACACACACACACACACTGAGGCTTGCCCGTAAAAGGACCTTGTATTCACTTAATTTCAGCAGCTGCCAAAAACATTAACTAAAACTTATTCCACACCGTACCTCTAAGCTTTAGCTCTCAACCCTAACCTGCCTCGTTAGAGCCGGGCTTTGGTCTCCATGAGGCCGACTAGTCTTCAGAAACTTAGATGAATGTGGCAGAAAAGGTCCCAAGTAGGCCAGATAAACAAATAAACACACATGCACTGCAAAAACGGAACTTAAAATAAGTAAAATACTCTTAAAATGAGTGTATTTGTCCTTGATTTGAGCAGGGAAATAACATGATTTGCCAATGGAATAAGATTTTTGCACTTAAAATAGGAACAATTCATCTCCATCATCTTATTTCAAGGGCAGGATGTCTAATTATCTTATTTTAGGGGTCAAAATACTCATTCCATTGGCAAATGATATTATTTACCTGCTCAAATCAAGAACAAATATACTAACTTTAAGAACATTTTACTTATTTTTAGATCCGTTTTTGCAGTGTGTGACTTTGCGGTGAGGACAATTGGGGAAACGGTGCGGTCGTTTCTCTCGCTTTAACATGCGTCCTTGAAGTGTTGTAATTTTTTTCTCGAGAGGCGCTCATTAGCTAACTGGTATACAGCACCAGCCCCAGGGGTGGTCCTTCCTCTCCGTCTCTGTCTCTGGGTGGTTGACATGCTGGACCAGTAATGAAGATGTTTTTCAGAGGGTCGGGGCGTTAGGATGGGGCAGGGGAAAAGTTTTCTACGTGTGGATGAGCTTTTGGGAGGAGTTAGATCTTCTGGTAAAGGGGAGGGCCCGTAGAGCCACATGAAGGCTTTAAATTGTTTTTAAGGCAGAAAAGAGTTGAAATAAATGTTTGTAAGCTGTGTTGGATTAAAAGGATCAGTATTGAAGGGGAACAAAGGAAGCAGAAAGAAACTTCAGAAAGCTCCTACATATGGCTGCTAATTAGGGAGTGGGCTCCAATTATAGGCCCACCGCCCACTGTCGCATAGAAACTCACAGTGGGGCGCACCTACAGTAAACAAGGTGTGGGAAGCAGCCGCGCTCTTACTGATTGGCCCGGACAGGCTTTCTCCTGATTTCAGCCGGAGCATGAAGTGAGGTCCTGTAGGACATTTAGTTTGAACGACAAAAAAAAAAACGCGACCCTCTGTAAAATTGAGCTTTTTTTTATTTTGCTTGTTGTAAGTAGAAGGAAGCACAAGTAAACTGACTGGTGACCTTAACGAGCAGCTCGTCTGGTGATGGCTCGGCCTGACGCTTCAGATTTTTGCTTTAAAGTAAACAAAATGGCACAGTCTGGTTTTGCATATTTTGCTATTTGGTTGTAAATCATCATTTTAACTGGACCGAAAAAAGCAACAACAAAATAAACTTCTATCGCAGTACAGGCAGGATTTTTTTTTTAGCTGGGTGGCCTACGATCTTAGAGAAAATATATCCTTTATATTGTATTTTTACATAACAGTTTCATGTTTTCAAGTTTTTAATGAGCACCTGATTGATTTTCTTCATTATTGATGGTATAATGGGAGTATGTATGTATGTATGTATGTATATATATATATATATATATATATATATATATATCTATATATATATATATATATATATATATCTATATATATATATATATATATATATATATATATATATATATATATATATATATATATTTGTACAACTAATACAAAAAAAGACAGAAAAGGAACATTTGAAAACAGGGTCATCATAACAATCAGGAAGTTTTCTAGTATATATATGGTAAGCTTGCATGATGAGTTACATCAGGGTGGTTCAAAACCTCGTGTCTTTCATGTTGTTTCTTTTGCGTCTTTCATGGTCAATTAAGCCTTAGCCCCCCCCCCCCCCCATTTCAATTATGAAAACATAATTTAATTAAGGCTAGCCAAAGCAAAAACATCAACACATTACCAATACTTTTCTCCTTTCTTGGTGGCATATACAAACAGAATGTAAAATGTAATTTCTTCCATGCTATGAATTTCCTGTTTTTTTTTTCCATTTGATTATTGTTTTAAGGTTCTTCAGCTATTTTACTAGTTATGCAGCAACTATCTGCACTTTCTGGTGTATTTTGTAAATGTATAACATCAAAAGTAAAGTTGATCTTTGTTCTGATGACGGTTCTGATTGCAGACCTAATGTCCAATCAGTGAGAGGAGACAGCAGGGCGACCCCTGAATATGTGGAAATGACCCTCCTGTAATATTGATTTTTAAGTTTATTGTTTATTATTTGCTTAGTTTTTAGAGCTAACAAAACACTTTTAAACTATTTGTCCAATGTAAGTTCTCTCCACAGTTGTGAATTAGAGGTAGCGGGCTGTGTTGTAGTTTTATATTTAACAATTCCTCTTCAGTTAGCTTTATACTCACATCTGTTGTATTTATTTTAAGAGCGTTGAGCGACTTCATTAAGATCATATGAATAATTAAAAGACTATTCAGGACAGGAAGGCTCCAAGACTTCCTGTACTATAACAGCAAATTATCAAAGGATTTAACAATCGCAATAATCAGATGGGAAATCCTTTTAAAAATAATATCAGGGTGGACACAAGCACAGTTTATTTAAAATTAGTCATGTGATGGGGGAAAGATGTTTTACTATGATTTATTTAGTGTCAAATAAAAAATATAAATACATTAAGAGGTTAAAATGTGATTTGGCTCATTAAAGAAGTATGCTGTGATTATTTTTCATTCTGGTTTTATCTGTATGCAACTCCTGCATTCAGTAACCCAGAGCATCGGGATCCAAAGTGTGGCCAGCGGGCCCTTTGTGGCCCTCAACATGAGTTTATGTGGTCCCAGTTGTTCCCATAGTACATGCCACTTCTGGCCAAAACTATTTTTTTTTTAACAGCTAGTTATTTACAGACGTTTTAAAATTGTTTAAATCAGAAAATGAAAGGTACACTAGTTCTTTATTAACCATAATCAGTGTTTTAAATATAAAGTAACCCATGAAAGTCCAGCGACCTTTATTCAAAGCCAGACTTTGGTGCTCCCTCTCATTAAACTTGGCTAAATACAGGAAGTGTTTCTGAAGAACGAGGGACCCACATCCTGTTCTTGTTCCTGAGATTAGCAAATTTTTCCAGACTGAGGAAATGAGAAAATGATCGACCCCAAAACATTTTGACAATAAATGTCTTAAAGTGAACATCTGAGACTTTTTTTATGTTTTGGATCCACCCTGACTCCGAAAAATCAACCTACATTGTTTTATAATTTTTTTTTTATTCATCTTTTTTGCTTATTGTTCAACACCTGAAAGTAAAATACAGTTTTTTCTCTTTTAGCAAATCAGATCAGAGTTCTTTCATCTTGACAATATTGGCCCTATGTGGCAAAACGTTTGGACACCCCTGAATTTATTTCTAGATCTTTCTGTGTCACAGATTGCAGGGACATTTTAAAAATATATATTTTCCATTTATCTTCTGAACTGTAAACATGTTCAGAAGATAAATGTTTTAGGTGTCATAATTGAAGAAAATGCTTCGTCTCTCCAGTAGTTGGGAAACCTATTAGTACAATTAGTGAAATGTAACAAATTTAACCTGCAATCAAAAGAAACATAAACATATTTAACTGAATTAATCGATTAAAAAAAAAAGTTTTCCATAAAATTTTGCACAGATAAGTAAAGGTTGAATGACATAAAACGTGTTTTTGTTAGGTTACGGTGAAAGCCATCATGAAAAGGCAACTGCTGGCCATGTGTGTGAAATCTGCAGCCTCATCATGCAAAAAATGCATCCAACCACAATGAAGCATGTGTGCTATAATTTGCATCCAACCAGTTCTTACACGGAAGCTTTAGGAATGATGTTATTGTATTTCTGCCATAATTAGCATAAAGTTTATACATCTGACATCTGAGTTTAAATAATGTCTATGGCTCTGCTCCAACTGGAACTTCCCAAAACTGAGTTTCTGACATTGGAGTTTCAGGACTCCAGACCAGCCAACGACGTGCACATTTGGAACAAATAAATAAATAAAATGCAGCTTATACTAGTATATAATAACTAAATGAAAGTGAACGTGTTAAATAAAATCAAAGCTATTTTGCTTAAAAAACACTATAAGCCTGGGTTTAATTAACTAATTAAAAAAAGGGAGGGCACTCACCAGATTTTTGGAAATCCCCCAAAAAGATTGGTTACATCTGCGTTTTTATGAGCCTGGATCCAGATATGTGGAAGCAAAGCCTGGAAATCTCCAATATAATTATCTTTCAGAGGCATTTTCTTTTCCGAGTTAACCTTAAAATCTTAATGTCACGGGAAACTTATTAAGTAGAACTGTTAATAACTCCGAATCTGTTTTTAAGTCAACTATTGTTGATGGAATATTTTCTCTTAATGGCAAGAACGTGGTTTTGTTTTAAGGTTGTTTTTTCCTTATTTTTCGTGAGGAACCTGAATGAAACGGCAGCAAATAGGACGGGTCGAAGATTAGTGCATTTCATTACGCATAAAAAGGGAAATTGGTTTTATATCTCTTTGGTATTAATAAAGTCTGTCTGAATTTTAATTTGAAAGCTAAAAAGGTTTTATTTCTTAAATGTAAACTTGAGATGAGCAGTATTGTACGGAGCCCCTAAAGGGACATTAAAGTAACAAAAAAAAAAAAATCTTGTGGGCACCTAATGTTTTTATTGAAATACGATTATAGCACTAAAATATTGTCAAAACCTATAAAGGAATTGACTAACTTTGTCTTCCTTTCCGTTTTGGGGTGACAGTATATTTTAATGCTTTTTAAAAGGTTTAATTGATCTTCTTCGGCTGCCATCTTTAACATTAATGAAAATTAAGCATGTGCTGTGCTTGTAAAACTGTAAGACCTATGATGTATTTACTGATCTACCTAAAGTTTTTAAAAATGAATCTGGAGTTTTTTCTCTCGCTGTCCATCAGCTAATATCACTGAGGACAGTTTATTTTTATTTTTATCTCAACTGTGACATAATTCATGTTGCTGTTGAGCACATAATTTACCCCACCGTCTTGTAACCATAAAGTGACTTAAGTTTCAGATATCATCAATGAATGGATGCCGCTCTGGTTAAAAACATGTTTTATTTAGCTTTTTTACAGGGTTTTTGTTTAAAAAGCTGTTTTTTTTTTATATCTTTCTAATCTGATTAGCCCCAATGTTGCTTTAAACATGTTTGTCTTGGTCTCAATAGACTTTCTCTTCCTCTTTTTCAGCGTTTTCTCTTTCAGATTCGTTTAGTTTGGAAATTCGTTGTCATTTCTCCTCCTCCTGGCTAAAAAAGGTTAAAGATGTTTTAAAGTAGGAATGAATTAATTTTTACTACGTTATAACTGTGAGCGAGAATACCAGGTTACAGAATAAAACGACGTATAGTCTGACCAAACTGCTTAAGTTTAAAACAGGAAAAGCAACAATTGCTCCGTCTGCTGCAATAAAAACCAAAACATTTTGATAACTACAGTCTTAGTAATGATATATTTAACCTTTATTATGTTGATGTAAATTAGATTAGAATGTAAATTAAACTTTTCCCCCAGTAAATATTCCTGTTGTGCTGAATATTGCCTCAATTTGCCTTTCTGCCTTTTATAGTAATGCTAATAGCCATCCCATGGGGGGTTGTCGGGGGGCAATGGGAGGGTTGCACCCTGGACATGCATTTGTTGCCTAAGGCCAACTTGGAGGATATTTAACCTAATGGGAGGAAGTCGGAGTAACCGGAGAATATCCACAAACACACGTGGAGAACATGCAGAAAGATTCTAGCCTGGGATTCGAACCCAGGACCTTCTTGCTGTAAGGCAGCTGTGCTACCAACTGCTTCACCTTGTAGCTCTGATCCAAGTATAGCTGGCTAATTTTAGCTGCCACTGTCGTTGGCATGCTGTCTGCTATTTAACAGAGATGCCGCTTGTCATTTGTAGTTTTAAACAGTTTTACCTAAATTAGAGCGAAGGACGACACTTTCTCTGATCCGTGCCACGACCGTCTGTGGTTTTCTCAACCAGAAACATTTCCTAAAGCAAAATTTGTTGCTTTCTTAAGCAGAACTGGGTCGGCCCTTCGTTACTCTAGAGCAGGGGTTCCCAAACCTTTTAGCCTGCAGCCCCCAAAGTAACGGTGCCAGACCCTGGCGACCCCCCCCCCCCCCCTTTTGGCAGGTGGGATTTTTAATTTTTTTTATTATGATAATAGTCAGACAATTGAGAATAAAGTAGTATTTTTCTAAGAACTTAAAAAAAAAAAAAAAGTGCAGTCTTCTATCTGCCTTAAAATGAGGAATCTTGAGCATCTTGTAAAGCTATACTTTGGTATCAGTTTCACGAAAGAGGAAATGCAAAATCTTTTTGGGACATCAGCACTAAATCATCTCATGACCCCCAAGAGGTCTCTTGCAACCCCTCGGGGGGGTCCCGACCCCCACCCCAACCTTGGGACCCCTGCTCTGTGGTACTTTTATGGTACTACGGGTATTCATACCTCATTAAAAGGACGTTAAACTATTAAAACAGTGTGATGGAAAATGTTAGCTTTTTTTTATTAGACCTTTTTTATTAGTTCTCTCTATCTAGATACTAAGAAATGGGTCATGCCAGGAGATGAAACAAATGCTGTGATTCAACCCAGTTTCGAGGGTTCTGGAAATTTTTAAGTACTTACCTGATCTTGTTAATTATAGAAAAATTAGTTGTTCCAATGATTAATTTGTGCTTTTAACACATATTTTACATAAAATACAATACTATTAAGCCACAAAAGCAAGCTTTTTTCTTTTTAACGCTGGCATATGTGAGGTAAAATCTAATACCCCACCCAAGCATTCTCATTTTAATGGATTGACATAACTCTGGTTATGACTTTTGTTTATTCTTTCCTATCATCAGTACAACTAGGAAGTGTTGTTCCGATCTTTGCGGGTATACTTCCAGTTTTTCTTTTCCGGTTGTTTGCTGCTCACACATTAAGAGCTTTCTGTAAGAGCTGTAAATTCATAGAAAACTTCCCACAATCTGTCAAAGAAACAATGAAAAACAAACTAGCATTTTGGTAAATCAAAGTGCATTTTCCTATATGTCAGCCACAGATCAGAATTGGACAGTTTCTCATTGATTGATCTGTAGGTCTGATAATCTGCCCATCCCCCCCCCCCCCCCCCACCATTTCATCAGCTTTGATCAAATCTAAAAACCCATCATTAGGATTTTTGTATACTTGTATACACATTTATGGAGATAATCTTTTAAGTCCTTAATTTTTATGTTGAGTTCAGAACTAGCATCTCTATTAAAGAAACAGTGGCGGATATTTTCCAATTTTATGTTTATAGTGAACAGAAAAAAATTAATAGAATCGGGTAAAAACCAGAAACCGTGATTTCACTGAAAAGCCCGAGAATAAAGAAAACTCCTTTCAGCCCTTACAAATAGTTCATATCCTGCTCAGGTGATGCATTAAATTTCTGATCCTTGCGTTTCCTCATTGTTTTAACTGGTTTTACCACTTCTTGTGTGCTGCTGTATTTCCAGACACCTAATTGGTCGTGTTTCATTTCAGTTCACGGCTACTTGCAGTTTTAAATCGCTCTGCTGCATTATTGCTGCTTTGCTTCTGCTTACAGGATGTTTTTATAAAAAAAAATAAAAAAAAATAAAAAAAAAATAAAATAAAAAAAAGTGTTTCTCCAACTTGGGAGCCAGACGAGAAGTTGATGCATCCTTGCTTAGAATATTTCGGAGCACACGGAGGCTTGTTCTGATTATAGAAGTGTTATCAAAGATTTTCAATATTTAGGTTATCTGTACTTGAATAGAAAGCCGGTTGTTGTTTTTTTTTTTTTTTTTTTTTTGGGAGGGGGGGACAGTCTGTCTCACATTAGGCTAAACTGGAATTGGATTAAAGTTAAAAAATGTTTGCTGTAATCGTCTAATTTGCTGCCAGTGCCCAAGCGAAAGATTTTGATTTGCTGCAACATGCATTTAATAGAAAGCAAGGTACCGTCTGCCATTATGAAGATAAGTTATCCTGGAGAGCTCTGGGAGCTGTTAGTTTATTTCTGTGGTCTTTAAAGCTCCAGCTAAGCGGGCAAAAAGATAAACACGAGTCGACTACAAGTCACTGCAACATTTTCGGCATCCCCTCACCGTCTGAGGGGAGCCTCTGGGAGGAGGCCACAGCCTTAAGACGGTAATCACAGCAGCACGTTTGGGACCCTATGGCTCCTCAGTTGTCCCAGTGCATAAGCCCAGGTCAGGACTTCAGTCATCTATAGAGCGGAGCTCCCCTTTCATCGCAGCCATGCTACTCTGTCAGTGGGTTTATGTGAGGAATTGGCCTTGTTGCCTTTTTTTATAGCTAATGATTCACTGTTTTTAAAGAGGAAAATTATTGCCGCTTAGGGCCGCTTCATGATGTGTTAGAAAATCACCTTGTTTATTAATTTTCCTCTTGTAGCTTAGGAAATTGAGTTACAGGGCGTCGATAATTTTTACAACTTTTCCTATTAACCCCTGTTAATGCTTGTGGCTCACTTTTATTAAATAAAATGTCAGACGTCAAGAAACAGGTGAACAAGCATCAAAGGAAAAACGGCGAGTTGTTGTGGATCAGAGTTGTTGAAAAGTAACAATCTTGTGTGTTTTTTGAATGCAGAATTCAAGCATTTATGCAAAACACCATGGTTTAACAGAGATGGAAATGGTGAAAGTAAAGTCTGGAATATGAGGTAATGGAGGAACATTTTATGGGAGTATTAAATTATCAAAACGTTTTCTGAGAGTGGTAGCTCAGAGACCTACTAAACCAGCACCCTAAGATGCTTAGGAAAGATTTAAAAGCACTCTGTAATGACCCTCGTTTGCCCCCTTTGAGAATGATTACTGGCAGCAAAAAGCAATTTGAAATAACATTTTGGCAGCATTCAGTTTGAGGTTGTATATACTGCTCCAGTTCTGACCAGCATTATCACTCTGGTGTGTATTTCTCTAAATAACTATAACCATAATACCTTAGAAACCAATGGGGATAGGACCTTTCAGTTGCAGCACCACATTTTTTTTCTGCCCAGGTGTATGAACAATTAAACGTCAGGAAACACACCTCTTTAAACAGATTTTCTGCCTAGTTGAGTGTGAAACACCTTTTTTTTTACTTGTATGAGTTGATTGTTTTAGAGCACATTTTTTTCCACAGATTGATCCAGTTATTTATTGCACTCGACCTATTTATATTCTACCTTTACAACACTTTGGTGCAACTGAGGTTGTTATTACGTGTTTAAACATTATGCAATATTATGACATTTCCCCACATACAAGTGAAGCTACATTAAAGCATTAATGTAGCTTTACTTGCTCCAGGGACACACCACTGAACCTCTACAGGTATGCAGCAGTTAGCTATTTTCACGTTTGGCCCTAAAACTCACTTCAAGGTGATTCTACGACGTAGTGGAAGGTCGGGAAGGTAAATGGCGCATGAGCAACACATGCTGTTCCTCCAGCGGTCTGGCTGTTGACTCTGCTCAAGCCATAGGCTGTAGGTGTGGCCTCGGCCGTCAGTCTTGGGTTGCTACTCCCTTTAAATTCATGATTTCAAATGTTCCGAAGCACAAAGAGATACTTGATTAAAAAGAATTTTGTATTAGTGGATGGTTAAAAAATGTCTCTTGTTTACTTTGTTGGAGCTACCCACGTTTCATGTATACAAACATGTATGGTCTTTGTAGTTAAAGTGCTCCCTCAATCCTTTTTCTGTGTCGCCAGTAAGCGGCCATACATTCATTTGAGATGTTCTCGTTTGGTCTTTTTGTATTTTTGTCAAGGAAACAATCCATATTGTGATTATCGTGAGCGATTCCAGATGATGTGTGTAGAAGCCAATATGTGTAAAGTCTATATAAGACAGGAAATGATGTGTGTATGGGTGTGTGTTCCCGACTTGGCCGGGAAACGCTGTCGCCACACTGCTGGCCGTTTTGTGTTATCTTTCGTTTTGTAAGACAGCTAAAGAGGGAATAAATTGGCTTTTAACTGCAAGAACAGCGTCTGGACATTTCCTATTTACCATCTCTCCCCGTGTCAAATACAAGATTGCGGTTTAAAAACACTCAAGTGGCTTTAAGTGTCGGCTTGGCCCCTACAATGTGGTTAAAGACGCCACATGGTCATCCTTATATGGTCGTTCCCTCCTGTTTTTGTGGGTGTGACTCAAAAGTCATTTTTTTTGTTTAAGAAAACTGTGTTTTAAAATTACTCATCCGTTTTGAAAATGGTGGCCAAGTCTGTATCTGTGTTTCATATTTCTAAGGCTTTCAAGTTTTCTGGCTCTAAATCATGACGACACGTGTCCTTTTTAAGGCATCCAGTCAGCCGTAATGGTAAACAGCATGATATTATTTTAGATCTTTCGCCTTTGACAGATTTTACTTCAATGATTTTGTTTTATAAATCTGAATGCTACTATATCAGTTTAACTAAAGTGAACTGAGATGCCCCGTTAGGGTTTTATTCTGTTTTTCTGACTTTGTTTCTTGTGTTTCAACCTCTTCATTTTTCTCCCACCCTCTTTCCATCTGTTCTCTCCTGTTTTCATTCTTCTCTTCTCTTCCATCTTCCTGCCAACCCAAACCTTTTTGCTGTTTCCCATTTTATCTTTAGCCGACCTTGGAGCCTAAACTGAAGGTATGTTCTTAGTAGTAACAGCTGGTAATTATAGAGCATTTAAGGTTTTATTACTGGCTTTATATCAACAGTGACTTTTAAAAGCTTGATACCGGTAGCCTGCCCATGCCTGCTAGAACATATGCTAATTAAATCATCATTTTATAGAGTCCTATAAAGTTCCCGTTGCCTTGTGCTTCATTCACAATCCGCTGCTTTCTTGAATCAATCTCGTGCAATTTTCATGATTTTTAATGCAACAGTTCTGGTTTTGAATATCCATCGTTTAGCTTCTACCAGATTGTGCTTTTCTCGTTTTTGTTAAATCTCCACCGTTTGCTGCTGCTCTTTTTCAAGCTGCTGCTGAGGCTGGTAGAGGCTGGTGCCCGAGTCATCTGTCACTTTAATAACTATCTGGATCGTCGCTGTTTTCCCAACCATGTCTGGACTGTATTATAGTCTGTGAGTGTAACTGATGAGCCAGAGCCTCTGAGAGAGTGTGTGTGTGTGTGTATGCGGTATGCTGTACGACTCCATAATCATTATGCCATTGACATGTTGATTCGGGCTCCTGTGCCATCATTATGCTGAATATGAATGAGACCTTCATGCCGGCCGAGGCGTGTGGTCTGCAGGATCAACACAAATGTTGCTCGACATCAAACGCCAACACGCGCCGTCGTACCCTGTAGGTACCGCCGCTGCCTGCACGGTCCCAATCATCTGGTTCCTGAGCAATATAGAGAAATAAAATGTGAAGGTCATCGCTGCTTTAAATGTGTGCACAAAAATGTTGTTAATGCACTGCAAAAACGGATCTAAAAATAAGTAAAATGTTCTTAAAATTTGTGTTTTTGTCCTAGATTTTAGCAGGTAAATAAGATTATCAGCCAATGGAATGAGTATTGTGACCCCTAAAATAAGATAATTAGATATACTGCACTTGAAATAAGATGATGGAGATGAGTTGTTCCTATTATAAGTGCAAACATCTTATTCTATTGGCAGATCATCTTATTTACCTGCTCAAATCAAGGAAAAATACACAAATTTTAAGAACATTTTACTTATTTTTAGTTCCGTTTTTGCAGTGTGTCGGCCATATTTTTGTTGAGTGCCTGCAAAGTGATTATTGTTTTTGTGCTCCAAGAACTTTATGCTTCTATTTGTTCACATGTTAATAAATTATTTACTTTAGTTTACATAATTAATTAACTTTCAGGCTGCTTATAGGGTTTTTCCAACATGCTACATCCCACAGTGATCTGACATTGTTTGCCTCAGCGCTAAACCGAGGTTAACATTTTTACTCTAGGTTTTGATATGACTTGTTGACGAGTCATCTCGTGACATACAGTTGATTCCTGATATGAAGGTACATTGTATACAAATGCACAAAGCCTGACATTAAATGAGACTCCTGATTTAGATCACTCAGGAGTACCACCATGATGTCTTTTTGCTAAATGCCAGAATAATGAAAAGGAACTTTTTAAAAAAGATTTATTTTCTTTAATTCCTTCCAACCCAGACGTTTTCATACATTATTTATTAATTGGTTGACTTGTCTTCTTAAATTGTTATGTTGAACCACTATTCAGAAGCAATGTATGACTTTTAATTGGTTAATTTTCAGTAAGTTTTTTTTTTATTTATTACTTTTGTTAGTTTCAAGTTATTTCAGTGACCATTGTGGGATTTTCTTTCATCAACAGATGAGGTATTATGCATGTATTTTAACTTTAATTGATCTTTTGGTTTCCATTTATAAGCTGTACATCATTAAAACTTCTGATTGACAAACTAGAGCTACTCTGAAAGTACAATGTCGGTACGTTAAAACATCTTCCAATGTTTTAATAATGTTTTCCCCGTGGTTTAGCTTGATGATTATCGCATGCTATCAGGGCGAGCGGCTATAATCGGGTTTCCTGATAGGAAAATCAGTCACGCAGGGCAGCAGATGTTTTACGACTGGTGACAGGGCATGAAAGCTTCACTCTCTAGTTAAATATTGGAGACACAGAAGTAGTCCCGACGTGCCCAGTTTTGCTCTGTAAACACAATTCAGATTCTCTAAAAGTCAGTCGGCTGCCTGAAGAAGCGGTAACACTCAACAGAAAACAACAGTTCCAATTTAAAATAAACACGCGAGATCCTTTTAAAGGTGTGTTTGATGGGCTTTATAAACGCTGAGATGTCTTCATCTTTCCTTGTAGAGTGTGGTTTGTGTCTTATTTGTAGCTCTGACGTCTCGTTTTCTGTTGTCTCCCAGGACTCCAGCAGCTCTCCGCCAACCCTGGGGAACCTCAAAGTTGACTCGGAGGGATTTTTCCTGACATGGACTACGGCGAGCAGTTATGTAAGAAAGCCTTCAATGTTTCAAACTGAAAAGGAAATTGGCTTTTTTTTTTTTTGTTGTTTTCTCAGAAATACTTATATGAGGAAACAGAAATGGACCACAATAGGTTTTTGATGCACCAGCGTGAGTGCTAATATGAGTGAAAACATTTACTTGTCCACTTTAACGCCACTATATGACCGCACACCATCTTCTTGTGGGCCATTTTATCTTTCCTAACTGCTTTTTCTCTTCTTAGCTCCTTTAAAGTCCCGTATTGTGGTTTTCCTGTCCATTAGCTCTGCCAGAATTGGTCTCTTCAATTTGTTGTGGCTTCGCGTTTGTGTCTTCTTCTCCGTCCTTCCGCCTCCTCCCTCGTGTCTGTGTGGTCTTTATCGGTCTCGTCTCTCTTTTGCTCCATTATCACCACTTCCGTACATCCATCCTGCCCCTCATATCTTTCGTTGGCTGCGCTTGTTTCTCCATTAGTACGGTCATATTAGATTTTAAATTTTGAGCATTTAGCTGCTCAGACGCTATAAGTAGCGGGCCGTTAGGATGCTGCGCTTTGAGATTTTAGTTATGATTGTGTTACACAGCTGTATTTAATTCTAAGAGTTAGTGTAATGGTGGAGTTTCATGAATTAGGCTTTTTTTGCTAGCTATAACGACCTGTTTTCTGGTCTTTTTGTTCATTTTATTCACTTACATGAGTTGGATAAAGCACCTAATCATCCATCCTCGCTATTATAGGGTCTAAATTGGTTATTTAATGAATACGAACTGACCTAAATGTTATTTTTCTTTCGAAAATAGGGACAAGTAAATGTTTTGCTGATTTTATATTTAAAAATATGTATTTGTGGCAGTTTTAAACTACTTTTAGTGACTGAAGTCTCCTTCCTAAAGAGGATGGGCTGCTACCGACAAAACAATACAACCATTGAGACACTTTTTTTTCCCCCTCTTAAATATCAACTTTAACTCTTGACTGATCTTCAGCTTCTGCCTGCAGTGTTTGCATACATAAGATAACCGTCAAGAAAAATGAATGAAATTTGCAAACATCCCGCAGCTACTGTTGAGATCATCAGAGATGCTACTATTGTCAGTCAGCAGCTACTAAAAAGAAAAACGAATCGAGGTTGCATATAAATAGAGGGTACATCCGGCTGAAAAGAAGAGATGGCATGATAATAGGTTCACAACACTTGACAAAATTAACTAGTGAGATCTCTGGGAAAACTAAAATTTTAAAAAAAGTTTTTGCCAAAAAGTTAAAATTGTCATTTTCACGAAGGCTTTGATGGATTTTTACCTGTGTTTTTGAAGAATATGTAGTCTAAGTGGAGTAATCCGGTCTTGATTTAAATTATTTGCAGGTTTTGCTTTTCTTTGGTCCATATTTCTCAAATTCTAAAGAGGTTCAAATGCAAAAAAAAACAAACAAACAGAAAAAACACAAAAAAATAAGTTTTTACATTTTCACAGCTGGGATAAATGTTTAATAAATCCCAAACTTAGGTTTTTAGGAATCCCTGTTCAGCGGTAAGTTGTCGGGCCAATATTTGACCACTCTAAATATTTAACATTTTAAACCGAAGGTGTGCAACATCAGTCCAGATTCCTCAAAAATCTTTACTTTGGATCTTTTAGTTTAGCGTGGATTAGAGGCCCTAAAGTAAAATTTAGTGTTGTTAGCGCCTAGCGGTTAGCTAGTCGTGGTATTCTTTAATAATGAGTATTATAGTAATTATTCCTTGCATCTTAAAGGTAGTGGAGTCTTTTTTTTTTTATTGCAACTCAAGAAGTACTCATTTGCTTCAAGCACTGGATTTTGCGTCACTTTAACAAGATATAGAGTTGCTTTTTAGTATCGAGATATTTAGCTACTCAGAACTAACAATTGTTCCATGAATACATAACTATTTACAGATTATTAGAGTATTAGAAGTCAGCATCAAGTCCCAAAGCTAACAATGCTCATTGTAACAAGTGTTTGAGCACCGCTTCATTATTATTTTTTTTCTCCACGGCTAAATAAAACCCTAGACAGTAAAATCTACTGAAAATATGACCTAAAACACTAAAAATCCCCTAAAATAAAGCGGATAAGATTAAACCGATCACATGTTTGTATTACTGATGTCTTCTTTGTGCTCAACATCTCCTAGTGGCATTTGTGTCTTTGTCTTATTTTATGTATTAGCGACGTCTGCTGGTTAGGAGGGGTACTGCATGTTGTGTAGTGGCGATATAGATTGCAGCTCCATAATGTTGGTGTCAGAGCTCGCTAATTGTATTAAAAAGTTTATATAACCATTCAGATGAGGTGCAACACAAATCAGAGGGCGCACAACCCGCTAACACACCAGCAGCCAATGTTCAGCATCAGTTTGGCTTCAGTTTGCATAAAATGATTGCAAATATATCATCATTATGAGGTCCGTGTGTGTGCAGTATTAATATCACAAAGGATTATTGAGGAATGCAATCATTTTTGGCTGATATATTCCACATGTAATGAGTTTGTTTGCCAATAAGAGACTCAGCCCTGTTGGACAGAGTCTCACTGCCGCAGAGTCTTTGAATCACAGATGAGAAACAGAGGAGGAAGATTTTACAATGGGGTCACAATTAAGTCGCCCACCCATGTTTGCCAAGTCGCTGATAGTCCAACGGTTTGCCTGCAACATGTAGATTTATCTCTAAACCTGTTAACCGTTCCGATCTTTAGAGGTCAGGACCCTCACAACGAAACGATGCTCAAATCAAAGGCAGATGTACAACATGGTGATGGAAGAAGTGACTTAGGCTACGTTCTCACTGCAGCCTGAAGTGACCCAATTCCGATTTTTTTTTTTTCTTTTTTTTTTTTTTTGCCCATATGCGACCTGTATCTGATCTTTTTATGACAGTCTGAACAACACAGATCGGATTTTTTTCAAATGCGACCCAGGCCACTTGGATATGTGTGAATCCGATACGTATCTGATCTTTTCAAATGCGACCTGTGTCTGTACGGCCGGGTCGCATTTATCTGACCTGTACGTCACCGATACTCGACAAACGTCACTATACTGCGTCCTGCTATGCAGAAGCGGGAAGAAAGACGACACCCATAGCGGACTACAATGAGAAGAGCAGTCAATGGAGGGAAAGCTCCGGTTAGAAAATAAATTAATGACCGCAAAATGCGCGCCAGCATTATAATCCATGTTTACTTCCACAAACACTGAGGACGCTTGCTACGTGTGACGTCATCGCGTCCTCGTCTGCAAATGCTGGACACTTAGGTTGAACGCATTCAGTTCACACAGGAGATCACATACAAGTCGCATATGAAATGTGAACGACCACGCAAAAAAATCCGATTTCACAAAAAAAATCGGAATTGAGCATTAAGACGAGGGGGCGGGGGCGACTGTGGCTTGATGGCATGAGTAGTCATCTGGCAATCAGAGGGTTGTCGGTTCGATTCCAGGTTCCCCTTGCCACATGTCGATGTGCTCTTGGGCAAGGCACTTAACCCCAAGTTGCCTACCGAGCTGCGTCTCGGTGTATAAATGTGTGTGCGTTAGTGAGAGCGACTGGGTGAATGTGGCTATAGTGTACAGTGCTTTGGGTGGTCAGCATGACTGAAAAAGCGCTATATAAGTTCAGTCCATTTACCATTTACAAGACCTGCACTGTGAACGTAGCCTTATTTGCTGGTTTCATGCAGACTTTCTTATAAATTGGGAAAATGTTTAGTGATGTTGGTGAGGACAGATACAAATTAGGTTGAATAGTGTGTCAAAATAGAACCTGATCACCCAATCGGCATTTTAAATGTGATTTGTAGAGGAGGTGATTCAAAGCAAACCATTTAGAAACGTCAGAACCAGTCCAACCTTCCTCCGTCCCATCCCTTCGTCCCAATCAGAGCTTCTCTCGCCCAAAAAACCTTTTTCTCTTTTCTTGTGTTTGCCCCGTAGGCATGTATGGACAGACAACACTATCGCCATGTTGTGTCTGCGTGTTTCAGAATCTGTGTTCATATCTGGGCCAGAGCACGCGTCACCCCCCCCCCGTCCACGCATTCACATAACGCGGCGAAGCTTCAAACACTCACTGTGTCCTGATGTGTTACACGTGTGCGTTTGTGGGAGGGAGATAATAGGCCGTTTGTCGCCCGAGGGCCAGCCGTGGCACTGTTTAGCAAGAAGTGAGACGATCACTTGTCGGATCCGTTCCCAGTGATGGGGGAAGAGGCTCCTGCGCTCTGTGTGCAGAGGCCCACCGAGGAGCAATGTTTTCACGCGTCGCTCAGTTGGTTTGACGTCTGGGCTGCAGAACAACACGACTTATATGCCGCTCAAACTCAATTTAAGACTAATTACCGTCATTTGAGACAAGTAATTACCCTTTTGAGTTTATTTTGTTGGAGGTTTTACGCAGCAGCAGACCATATAAATATGAGGCTGCTGTGATATATCGTTTCTTGTCCTGCTGCCCCAGTTGCTCTGTTTGCAGGGGGAATTTTTTTTTTTTTACCTGTGGTTCATTAATCGATGGTTTCTGGTTTGTCGTAATCTACACCAGCGGGTATTTGTCACCTTGTCTCATGTGGGTGAAAGCAACGACACAAGGGCTTGTAACTGAGACCGGCCTGACGTCAGATCTGGCTCCTCCGCACAGCAGAGCGTGTTATTACGGGAATCCGAGCGACGCATGTCAGATGGTAATGGTAATTCCTTTGACTTGTGTGACACGGTGTTTGCCTTTTTCTCTGAGCACTGCCTCTGATTTCTGGTAGCGTTGGCACAAACTGAGTCGGGTTAGTGCGGCTGCTATTCTTATTCCGGGTGGCGGGATACGCAGCTCGGCCGCGGCCGGAGAACGCCCAGACCACCGAGGCAAATTGCAGGGAAATCCGGGAATTTTTGGGGCCAGGGAGTTGATGTAATTTCACGTTGTTTTTTGGTCGTGCTGTGTTTTTAAGTCTCTAACTTCTCAGCAGCAAAACCTGTCAGTCAAACAGTTTATTTTTTCTTCTTTCTGGCTTTTTCTTTTTTTTGTCCCTCTGCAAACCCCGTTTTCTTTCACCCGGAGCTCCTCCGCGGGGCAATTGTGACTCGGGAAAATCGACGCGCCTGTATGTTTCCGAGCGTGTTCGTAATCGTTTCATCGATCCCAGGGAGAAGCTTTAATTCAGCCTAGTGGCTCCCCAGGAGGTTTCCCCCGCCGGAGCTGGAGAAGAAGAAGAAAGAGGACACGGCAACACAGATCTGCAGCGATTATTAATGAGAACAATTAATGCGCCTTCGCACAGACGACAAGGATATTCTGGATGGAACCCATTTCTCTGAATAGAGCCGCTCAAAATATGAAACTCTCTGGTGCAGCTTTACTTTCTGCTGCTCCGCTCTTTGAGTTCTGTAAATTAGGGCTGCAGCTAATGATTTTCGATTAATTTTGCGATTAATCCAAAAGGAAAACACTCAGAGTAATTCAATATACCTCAATCAACAAGCGTTTTGGACTTAAAAAAAACCCACTAGCAAATATCTATTGCACATTTTAGATGCATTGTAATTGAAATAAAAACAAAAAACTAATTTCAATGCTCATATCAAGGCAATTTAATTATTAGGTTCCTTGTTTGGCAAAGTAGTAGATAATATAACTCATTTTACATATTGGTTAACCTGTTGACTTTTTTTTAATTATTAATCTTTCTGCCATCTGGATTAGTGATAGAATAGCGAAAGGGGCTTAATTGTAGGTTTATTTTACAGAATTTGAACCAGATGAAGCTAAAACTGCTACTTCAGGAGTTCTGGATGGAGGATATTTACAGACAAAGAAGGTTTTTCATCTTAAATGCATAATGTATATATATTTTATGTACACTTCTAACTCAGTTACTGCTCTGAGTGGGTTGTTCTTTCAGCAATGGCATGTCGTAGAGTCTGCGTCCTCCAGTTAACGATGATTCGATGACTAAATTAATGATGATTATTTCAATTAATCACGATTAATTGTTTCAGTCCGCCTGTAGATGTCAGATATTTAAACTAAAACAGATTTAGCCTGAATGTTTCCAACAGGTCAGGCGTGAGGGACTTTAATATTGTTTATAAGGTGAACTGGATTATATTCAGCCAAGTCATTTTTAGATTCTGTAACCCAAAAATGTCAAAACGCATTTTTTTTTTTTAAACTGCAGAAAAGATCTTAAAGGTGACTTCGCATTTTACGCAGGTCTGTGAAGTGCTTGTGCAGCAGAATTTTACTGGGATGCAGAACTCTCATACCGTACCTTGCAAAATGATAAATACCCATCGATTTGTCACATGACAAATCAACACAAGGTAACGCGTAATTATGAAGCGGAAGGAAGTTTGTTTTTGCCAATAAACGCCTGAAAGGTGTAGCGTCTTTATGGATTCAGCCCCCTTTACGTGGATAAGCCTGAATAAAATCCACTGAAGCTGTTTGCCTTTTAAAATAGAAACTAGAGTCCACCTGTGTGCCATTTAATCTCAGGATAAATCCAGCGGCTCTGTTTCTGGCCTCAGAGAAGACCAAGCAACACAGCCGACGGGTTCAGGGATTAAGTGGAGGAAAGGTTTAAAGCAAAGCTCGGTTGTAAAGTAATATTTGAGATTTTTAACGTCTAAAATTAAACCAGTGGTGTCCAAACATTTTGTGCTGTGGGCCAAAATTGCAGAGTTGCAGGTATTTAAGGAGCCCAGATTCAATTTTATAGTGTGTTTATTTTATTTCCACCTGCATTAAGTTAAACATTCAATATTTTAATGAACCAAAGCCGAAAAGAACAGCTTATTGTAAGAGAGAAAAGGGGTATCTAATATTTGCCTTAATAAAAGAAAGGTGTAAATTTTCTGTTTTGGTGGAATTTATTTTATTTTGATGGTCTATTGAGTCTTTTATTTTCATTTGCAGCAACAAAAAAGAGAGCCTCTTGTAAAACCCATATTAACTAACTTTAATAGGTGTATGTGGGTCCATGTCTGTTTAATTGTCAATTTTCTGGATGTTTGCGACCCTACTATAAGTAAAAGCAAAAAAAACATGGCAAAACAAAAACATGTTTTGAACCTTTGGACACCTCTGGTCTGAGGAAGATGAGACCCCAAGGCATATTTCTCCCAAGGGAGACAGATAATAGGACTTGAACTAAACATTTCTATTGAAGATGTAAGTTTATCATTGAAGCTCTCATCCTATAATTTTTACAAATAATATCCATCTGCTTCTGCTACATTTGCTAAAATGAAGTGAGGGTTCTCACAAAACTTTTTCAAAGGCCCCCAGGCCGCACTTTGGACACCCCTGATCACAAAGAGCATTAAGCTGAGAAGACTCTGGAGGAGCTCCAGAAGCTCGGGTGGTATAATTAGTAGAAATGTTTTCTGTGTGTGCTGCAGAATCCTGCCCTTTTTATGGAAAAGTTGCAATAAAAAAGCCAAAAGAAGTCCCATTTACAGGGTGTTACAACTAGTGTTGCACTGATACCGATACCAGTATGGGACGGGGCCCCGATCCAGCACTAAAATGGTGGTATCGGTATCGGCGAGTACCAACAAATAGACACCGATACCATTTTGATGTTTGTATGTCACTTAACGCAGCCTTCTCTCTCCCAACTAGTATTATACATGTTATACAAGATCATGAAAATTGCACTATTTTGGCATTTGAGAGCCAAAAGTTTATTCAACTATTGTCACCCATTCCAGGTAGGCAATAAAAAGTTCTACTACCCTAAGTAGTATGCAGTTCTTCATATATATACACACATCAATTTCAAACAAATGGTATCGGTATCGGCCAATACTGCACAGCCAGGTATCGGTATCGGGGCCAAAAAATGGCATCGGCGCAACACTAGTCACAATCCAGGGTGACACGGCAAACATGTGGAAGAAGGTGTTGGATGAGACTTAAATTTAGCTTTTTAGTCGTACATCTAAAGCACTGCGTAAAAAGAAAGCTGACACTGGACGTCACACTGAGCTAACCATTCCAGTTGTAAATCATGGTGGTGGCAGCATCATGCTGTGGGGGTGAAGACTGAAGCCGGTCAGAGTTGAAGGGAAGATGGCTGGCGCTAAATACAGGACATTGCTAAAGGAAAACCTGTGAGCGGCTCAAAAGACAAATGTTCACCTTCCAGCAGGACAACAACCAGAGCTACGCAGGAATAGTTTCAGATCAGAGCATGTGTTAGAACGGCCTAGTCAAAGTCCAACTGGGAAAATGTGACAAGACTTGAAAGCTGACGCTGGCAGATGCTCTCCATCCCGTCCGGCTGAGCTTGATCTGTTTTGCAACGATTGCCGTCAAAAGGTGCGTCTGTTAGGCATCGACACGTGGATGCTGAGCACAGATGCACGCCGCACTTTTCAGATTTTATTTTCCAAGCCACGTTCTTTTCGTTCCACATCAGCAATTATGCTCAGCTTTGTGACTTTATCTCAGTCCCAACGCCCGAGAAACGCGAGAACACGTTCGAGCTTTTGGTCGGAAAGAATGTCAAAGTTCATGGATGCTTTTGCAAAGTACCGTGGCTCCAGAAATCTTGGACGTAGTAAGCTTCAGATTTAGCCCTGACCACTCGGTGTGTTTTCTCCCACATCTTCGGAAAACTTTAAATTGGCCTCGGTTAGGCTTTTTTTTTTTTTCTATACCGGACAGCGGCTTGATTCTGAAATTGTGTCTGCATGTACGCGGGCCGGCGGATGTCCCAGAGGAGCCGGCCAGCACACCTCTCGTATGTAAACAACGCGGTGAAGTTCCAGCCGATCTGGGCCCGCCGCGGTTTATAGCAGGAGGGTAAATGTTTGTACGGGCCGTTAAAACTTAGCCCCGGGTCCTTCCTCCTTTTCCATCCATCATCCTTTCGATTAGACACTTTTTGTTCCCGGCTGGCTCTGTTTCTGGAGAAGCTGCCGTCAAACTTTCACCCATTTTCTACATGTTTTATAACATCTCTTCTTATCCCAGTGTGTGTGTGTCTGCTCTGATTTATGCGTCCTTTCTCCAGTTCTCCAGCTTTCCTTCCTTCATCCCATCTTATCTCCATCTGCTTAGTGTCACCGTGTCTCTCTGCTTGGCGTTGTTTAGCGTTTTACTTCAACACTTTTGTCTGCCCCCCCCCCAGTATTTGTCCTACCCTCCGTCCTGTTTCTGACTCCACCAGCCTTCTTCCTACAACATTTCTATCTTTCACATCTCTCTGTCCTCTCCTGCTTCCTCCCTGCAGACCTTCCTCTGTTATCCCTTCTATCTTTCTCCATCTTTGCATCATGTTTAGAGTGGTAGCTTACAGGAACATAGACCTTTTTTCAGTTTTTTTTGTTGCGCGTCAAGAACCCAGATTTTTTTCCCGTTTGTTACAGATTTTTACTTCAAACTTTTTATCCTAACATCTCTACCTATGCTTTGCGGGGCGTTAATGAAACGGTTGGTTTGCTGCTGTGCCTTCTCAGCCCCAGAGGGAATCCAGCTTTTGCAGCTACTTCCCCAACATTCCCGCCGCGGGACGTGGGGTCGGGTCCAGCCGAGGCTTCGCTGTAAACACAAACTGCATGCCAGTGGCTGCGGGTTGCGCAAGCTTCCAACATCCACACAACGCTGCATGCTTGGAACTTCCTGCTGGAGCTCGTCTTCACGTCTTCTTTCTGTCGTCCCAAGCAGCTTTCCTCATCCCCCGCCTTGTGTTTGTTTTACAAGCGGTGCATTCGGGGGGGGGGGTGGGGAGAGTTTGATGGATACTTGCGTTGCTGAGCGCTTACATGTTCTCCCCCAGCGTTCCTGCAGGAGTTTTCTCTGCGTTTACCCTGTTGACTTTTTTGCAGATCTGTCAGTCTTCACTACCAATATATATCGATCGAACGACAAACGTATATTGATGATAGGAAGAAAAAAAAAGTCAATAAAAAGTTAAATAGAATAACAGTTTTCCTTCCTTTTGCATTCTAGCCTATCATGTAGGTTAATATTACAGTCATTACATCCTCCCAACCAATCACAAACGCAGACCCAGAATCCAAGCTCCGCCCCCTTCAAAGAGTTCAGAGAGCACACGTTCTTTTTTTCTTTTTTTTAAAAAGTTTTGGTAAAATAGTTGGTTGATTAAAGGGTTGTTATGTATTTTGAATTTGTTGATAATTATCGATATCGATCAATATGATTTCTAGTTTGTCGATGGGCTTTTTTTCTATACTGTCCAGCCCTAAGTTCCAGCACTTGGCTTACAGAGCTTTAGGTAACATTTAGAACAAACTTATCAAATCCATCAGTTATCTTTACGTTACGCTGCGATGTCTTGAACAAGGCTCTGCCGCCTGATACCCATGTTGCTACGTTTGAATATCTGGATCGGTACTGTTCTGTAAGCAAAAGGCGTCCACACACATTAGGTCTGAGCTTTTTACTAGCCTACTCGAAAACCATTTATCCCTCTTTACTCAGGATTTTCTCATAGAGCTGAATTCATGGTTCCTTCAAGTTATCCGACCGATTCAGGGAAGTTTTACCACTTGTCAACGGTTCTATTTGTCACATGTTTTTGATATTTGCATTTACTGGGAAGCACTTTCAGATCCTCTTAGTGGTTTTGTTTTTATATGTGTCTTTTGAGATTTTCTCCTTTCAATTTTACCACATAACAGAGTTTTAGGGTATCCCTCTGGAGACCAGGTTGAATGGGGGAGTTTTCCTCCTGTGAAATGGGACTAAAATAATATCTCTATATTTTTAGGCTGAATGCCAATATACGATACTTGATATGTTTTTCCCTTCGTAATTATAAAAAGCGATCTCTGACTCAAAGCTTTGTCCCAAATGTCTCATTGGCAATTTTTTTAACAAACAGATGTAGATAAATATGTAAAATGCCTGAAAAATAACCTCCTGGAGTACAATTTATAGGCCATCTCGATATAAACAATATATTCTCGTGTATTATCTCTTTTTTTTGCCACCTGCTGTGCCGACTCCACGTCAATCTTGAGTGGAGCGTATCGTTCTGGCAGGAAGTCAGAAGAGGAAAAGCAAAGTGGATGGGGCAGAAAGCACAGAAGGTCCTTATAGCACTTTCCCTAAATAAATGAAATGATAATTTAAAAGCTCATCATCATTGTGTGATAGTCATAAAGACATTTAAGTGCGATGAAAGGCAAAACCTGTTGCTCTCTGATCCCTTTTATCTGGTTCTAAACCATATAAACCTTTTTTATTTTCCCCTTTGTCAGTTTTTACGGATCGCGTTTTTTATCTTTGATGTATTGTCATGAATTTACCGTGATGATTTTTAAGTTTTGTCCTAATTTGTTAAACACTAATATTTGTGTTTTAAAGTGCTAAGAGGATTGAACTGCATGTGACTGCCGTCTAATAGATGCTGAACACCGAAAAGCAAATTCAGAAGAAGTGCTCCAAATGCATGAAGATAAAATATAAAAACAGATATTTGCCGTTCTATTTCGGTGCTGCCCAGTGGTCCTTGGACTTAGTTTATCAGATTACTATCTGATGTTTCCTTCTCAAGAGGGTAAATATTTAGTTTGTTTTGCAGAACAGACAATCAAACCTGACCAGCAGGATCTGGTCTAAACGCAACGCAGAAATCAGGGAGTTGTTTGGTTTCTGGGGGATTTCTGGTAATTTATTTGTTGGTTAAATTTACTTTTTTTTTTTTTTTATATAATGAGGAACGTTTAATTTTGGCTCAGTTAAGCTGTTCCGGGTACCCTCCTCACCAGAGCACACCTGCTTACTCTTTGTTGTTATTTAGCATTCTTCATCGTGTTTCCTTTTGGCCATTTATTCTGCAAATCCGGTTTCGGTCTGTCAGCGTTCCCCATGTTGGTCCTCGGCTGTGTCCCAGGACAGCTGGTAGCTATCAGAGGGTTGAGGCAAAAGTCACTCCTCCAACATAAACTGAAACATGTCTTTTTCCTCTGCTTCTGCTATTTTGTTCTTTCCGCTTTCTTTCACGTCACTTTTTTTTTGTCCATCTCAGTTTTAGTTTTTTTTGTTTTTTTCTCTCATCTGTAATCCTCAGGAGTTACTGCTGCGTAATTTCTTCCAACATGCCAGATCTCTGTGATTCTGTCTCTTGGCGTGGGAAAGTGGGCAGGAAGTGGCTCATAGACAAACATCGGGGTGATGGGGAATTTTGTTCCCCCCTCTTTCTTTCCTCCCGTTTAAAGTTCCCATATTTCTTTTCTCCTTCTTCTTCTTCCGCGTCCTGCCCGTCCTCGCCTTGCTACGTCCCCGTCTCCTACAGGTCATGTCGATATCACCTGAGAGCTGTTGAGTGTTTGTCTACAGGGATGTTTTGACACCTCTGTGGTGTGAACGTGATCTGAAATTCCTAAATCTGACGTGACAACACAGTTTAATTTAACATTTTGGTTCTCTTCAGATGCTAACGTACACTCATGATCGCCTTGAAGGCTTTTTTGTTTTGTTTTTGTTTTGGGCTTTTGGATTTTTGGCTGGGTTGATGTTAGATCATAAAAGTGTGGATTCTTCTCTAATCCACACAGTGTAAAAACTAAACTAAAAGGTTTAAAGTTGTACAGAGATCTCCACTTATATTTGGCTAAATGTCCCTCAGCAAGTTGTTTTTGCAGCTGTCAACAAGCAGCTAGCTTAAGCCTGGCTGGATATTTGATCACCCTTTCTGGCAGAATTGGCAGAGTTCGATAAAATCGGATGGTTTTCTGGACTGACCGAACCTTTAAGGATAGCTGCTACATTTTCAACAGCACTGAGGTCATAGCTCTGGAAAGAACATTGGATGTTGTCACGTACTGCGACTTTACAAATTTATACAGCAGTATCTCTCTCCGGTTGCATACAAAGGTTTTTTGATTACATTGTTGTGTCCTGTTTGCTTATTATATTTTATTTCTGTGGTTCACATCTTGATTTTGCACTATTTTTTTAGTAAGCAAAGTGCTTTTCTGTAAAACCAAACCATGTGATTGGAAGTACAGTAATGCACATGCGTGTAATTAGTAAACAAGGAAAAGCAATGGTGCTCATGGCCACATATACAACATTATACTGACGTCTATAATGAATAAATACTAGCACTCGTACCTGTAATAAGTACTGTGAATCAGTTGATACCAATCCATGCAGCACGTGAACAAGGCATCTTGTCTGACTCGCTCCATTATGCCACTGTTAATATGGGGTTGACGTCCTATTCACTGCTAAACAAGGCGTCTATGGATATAATATGTCTGATGGAGCCGAGGGAGTCAGCAATGTCCAGTAGGGGAGTGAAAAAAAGAGTAAGTAGCCCTAACTCTGTAGATCAGGGTGGTCTTCAACCACGTTGTCACTTTAGGTCCGGGGTACTGCCGGCGGATGCACAACCATGTTTATATCTGTAGATCACGGCCGCTGCAAAAGTTGTTTTCAGGCTCAAAAAGGACTAAAGTAAACACTTTTAGGACGAACGCTTGGTGAATGTTGTTTTATTTGAATATGAATGTATGGTGTTTTGTGTTTTCTTTTTATGGTCAAAATACGTGACTAGGCTGCTTTAATGTTAACCTATTTAATTCATTTAAATTCATTTTCTTATAGACCAGGGATGGGTAGTCCTTGTCGGTCAGTGTTCTGCCATTTTTTTCCAGATCTCTCCTCACTTGAACGCAGCTGACCTAAAAAAAAAAAAATGTTTCTACTTTAGAACTTGGTGACGAACAAAGCAGATAATTAAAGTCAGCCATGTTGTAGCAGGGGCACATCTAGAACAGGCAGGACCCTGGCGCTGGACGCCAGAAGGTGTTTCCTCCTGTCTACGTAGTTCATTGATTGTGAAGTTAAAGAAATGTGAGGGAGTCCAGCTTCTTAGGCATAAGAGCATGATGCTGACACCACCCTGTTTTACAGTCGGTGCATTGTTCTTTGGTTTGAAAGCCTCACCTTCACTCCTTCAAATATACGTCTTACAATAGCCTCACAGCCCAATCTTTGTCTTGTCTGACCATAAAACATTTCTTGTTAAGGCATCTGGCTTCTCCAGGCGGACAGCTGCAACTTTCGCGAAAGCTTGAAGTAAAACTTTCACCTTGGCACATCAGAGGTTTCCAGTTAAAGTGGCCTCAAGGTCTGGTGGTTCTTGGGTTTTTCTTGAACTTTCTAACCCATGTTCTTCCTACTCAGGGTGACAGTTTGTGTCAGATTGTAGAAAACGGGGTGTTCCAGCAGGACAATGGTTCCAAAATGGTTATGAAAGGTTTGCATTTAGCTTCTTGAATTGCTTCCACAAATGCCTGACCTCCACCGTATTGGATATTTGTTCAGTTCAGGCCAAAGTGAAACTTAATTAGATACATTTAAGAAAATGCCTGTCAGGGTGCATGTGTTGTATCTATTTTGCCCCTGTGCATATTTGAAAAAAGCTTTTTTTTTAATCACTGAATCCTACTGCCAATAAAAAAGCAGTTGAAATGCATCATGAAAAGCCTATAATACGTGGATGTAAATTTCTGACAACATCCGTTTGTGTGTGTGTATTGTACCGTTGAATTGTCGGTCAAGTGTTTGTGGGCGAGTATAGCTAGATGTCACATAGATTAACTTTCTGGCTCGTGTCAGTCATTCACAGCGAGTTAAGTAAGAACAAAGGGGTAACGGAACAAGCTCTTTGGTCACTTCTGTGCTCCCAAGTTCGTCGCAGAGGAAGTTGAGAGTGACAGTTGACGGTGTGACTGCTTCCTCCCTCTTTCCCCTGTTTTGTTTGGCGCAGTGGTCTTTATTCTGCTCGTACGGCATTATTACTCAATAGAGCAGTCTTGATTTTAGCACACACTAATGTAGAAACATGCATATGGGGGACCTGCTTTGTTCGTGTGCAGTATAGAAACCCAACAGCATGGAGAACTGAGAAGGGTGTGTGGTACTGAATCCTTTGTCAGAGTCGGTGCTTCCTGCACGGTGTGAGCGCCTGTTGCTGCGTGGATGTGTGTCCTTTGTTTTCAGAAGCCTAATGAAACCGCCACCCTGTGCGAGGTCACTTATCCTACTTCAGTGACAGCTTGGATCCTGTGTAGGCTCTTGGTTCAGGGTGGCCCTGGGGTCATGTCGGACGGTCCTCGTAGACAGACTGTCTTCGATCCTCTTAACGGTATTTTTTTAAGGTCGTATTAATTTTTTTTAGGGCAACTCCAACTCAATCAACATTGGTTTGCTGATCTTCTCCACCTTAAGAAATGCACACGGCAACTATTTAGCAACTTTTCAGACCCCATCCGGCGACTTATTCAGTCAGTCGTGCTGCTAGCCTCGTGAGACCATCCTGATTTTGCGAGCTTTCAAGGTTTCACTCGCAGATCAGTCTGGCTACCCTCCGTTAAAGAAAATTTGGAGCCGTTCACCAAACGAACGTGCAATCAGCGTTGGCTTTGAGGCGGGTTGAGGTGTGACGCAACGAGAAGCGCGACAGTTCAGTCTAAAGAACATGGCGGCTTCAGCCGATGAAACTAGCGTTAGCGTGGCTATCGAGCAAGTTTTATCGGAATTACAGAGTATTTCTTCACTGAAAGAAGAGCAAAACACTGCTCTGGAGGCTTTTCTCAGAGGAAAAGATGTTTTTGCTCTTCTCCCGACTGGTTTCGGCAAGAGCTTGTGGTTGTGTTTTCGTCGTCGCTGTTAATACGTCATATGCTTCGTTGATCTGATTGGTTTATTTGGCCCGTCTATCACCAACATAGGCCAATCAGCTAACCAGTATTTTCGCCCCTTCCCAAAAATTACTTCAACGGAAGGTTTCCAGATGGATATGAGGAGCAAATCTATCTGGCGGAGTCAGGTTATCGTGCTGCTGCTGAAGTCGGAGAGACGAGAACGAGTCACGCACGAGCAAAGCTTCCACCAGATTACAAAGTGGGATGTAAATATGTTATTACGATAATCTTTAATGTTAATTTATTTTGTCTGAAGCTGTTGCACTTAAATAGTGCTTAAATTCCCTGTAACGTATTCATACAGCCTCTCATTCATTCACAGCATCCACTATGGGTGCCACTGCTATCTTTTGGTTAAAATTCATCATCAATTTTATTTTATTTTTTTTTACAAATGTAATTTGGATTCAGATAAAATATTTAATACTTGGAATTATAGAGTTCTTTTTTTGTTTTAAATATATATTTTGTTGCTGGACATGACCATCCTATTATAATCATAGGGTAACCATCTTCTGATGGATTATTCCAGCAGGATAATGCACTTGTTCACAAAACCTAAGTTATCTCACATTGGTTTTTAGAACATACAGTTATTTCACTGTACTACAGTGGCACTCACATCTGCAATAGATGGGCCCTGGTGGAATAGGAGAAACTCATTATTAATGCGCCACAAATGCATCCTGTCGATCAGCCGTGTCCGAAAGCTTGTGGAGAATGATCACAACTTTAACCTTCATGGTATTTTCAGCTATAGCAAAGCATGTTTCAAAATATCATGCATCCCTAGTTAGTATTACATTTATTTCTCTTTTCTTTTACATCTACAAACTATTGACACGCTGCTGGCTATAACTTCAAATGCAGTAGCTGGTGCAAAGAAAAAACTCCAAATCTTTTTCTGCGTTACCAGTGTTACATGCGTGTTAATTGGCTGCAGGAGGTGGCACATGCGGGCCGTGTGTCGTGAGATCCCCCTTACTGATCCATGCGAGTTTCTGCTTTTGTAAAAGATTTATATCAAAGATATATTTTTTTGTGTGTGTGTTTTTGTTTGCACTCAATTTAGCCAGTATTTATTTGCTCAATGGGAGTCTTGGGTTGGGAATATTTTTTTGTACGTGCTTATTTTCATATGATGATCCACTTTTTTTCATCCCACTCCCATCTCCCTCCACAGGGGATGTTTTAATCCATCTCCAGTTGTTTATAACACTCATTCTTAACATTCTTAATCATTCTGGATGTGATTGCCATTTGAGTGGCAAACATTTTGACATTCTTTCTATTTTGTTCATTCTCCACTAATTGTCGATTTATACTTTTAGTCACCTCAATAGAAAACATCTTATAGAGTTGTATCAAGCGTTCCCCTTTCTTTATTCAACCCATAACACAGTCAAAAATCTGACATTTTTATACTTTTCTGCTCTTTCAGTGCCCTTTAAACTCCTCTTAAGCTCCCTTCCTACTTGCTTTTTTTCTAATCTTTAACTGGTAGAGGTGCATGTGTTCCCACCAAATCTCAGTGCTCGATAGGATTAGTTTCTGATCAGCCACCGTTCTGCCATTTGATAACGGACATAATTGGTCATCTGAGACGTATTTGGCTAAGGTGATCTTTGAAAACACACACAGGAACGTCACAGGAAAGGAGTGCCGCCGCCTTGATTGTTTAGTTGCCCTTTTGTTTTCTTTTACTCTTCAGAAAGTGAATGGAGGACGGAAAATGGAAAGTCAATCAGAGAAATGAAGGAAGGAAAAGGAGTATGTGAATGAGGCTCTAATCACAATGTATTATTTCTGTTGTCCTTGTTTAAAAGGCTAAAAATAGGCTGACCTAATAACAAGGTGATTAAAATCACCAAAATAATGCAAGCAAAGGCATTCAAAAGGTTAATTCATAAAGTGGCTCTCCTTTTTTTAAAGACCAAATTCCATCTGCCTTTGAAGATTATTTTAAAAAATCACGACATTATTTTAAGAATCTTTAAGAATACTTTAATTTTAACTGTTTAATTGACTGTGATCAGTCAGCTCGGTGCTGAGCTGCTGTTGGCTTAAATGGGGCGACAGTGGCTCAACGAATTGGGGACTTTGTCCTTTAGGTTGCCGGTTTAAGTCAACCATCTCTGTCGTCGTGTCCTTGGGCAAGACACTTCAGCCACATAGCCTGTTGTTGATGGTGGCGCTGATGTATGGCATCCTCGCTTCTGTCGGTCTACCCCTGGCTACCATGTAGCTTATCACTGTCAGCGTGGGAATGGGTGAATGACTTAATGCTTTATCAAGCTTGGACTTGATAAACTATACAAGTACAGGCCATTTTTACCTTTTTAACTGAGTAGTGGTTAGATTAAGAAGCCGTTTGCTTGATTTTAAATGGCTCTGAGTAGTTTTGAATGACTCATAACTTCTCTTGAGTTTAGACACATTTAGCTTAAATGGCTATTAGCATGACTCTTAGCATCTGTTAGCTTGGCGCTAAGCAAAAGTTTGCTTTATTTGCTGGATTTTAGGCAGCTACTGGCCTGGTTCTGAGCAGCTGCTTAGTCCTAAAGATGTGTTAAAATTTCCTGAGAACCTGAAACTAGCAAATTCCAGATTATATCATCGCCGCCTTTGTGGATTCTAGTTTCCCTGTTGTTGGGACAGTAGGAAAAAACAAATGCTTGCTCCAAAGCCAATGTTACAAATACAGCCTACCTGAGTCTGAGAAGGCATTTTAAAGTCACATTTTACTGCAAAATCTTTGTCCTTTTATTAAGCCAGGCTGAACTGTTCAATTCAATTCAATTTTATTTATATAGCGCCAAATCATGAAACATGTCATCTCAAGGCACTTTACAAAATCAAGTTCAATCAGATTATACAGATTGGTCAAAATTGGTTCAACTAAACATGAAACATTAAACAACAATAGGTGGTAACCCGGCCTTGCTGATTTAGCCACTATGGCTACATAAATAATGGAGAACAGCTAAAAATTCCCACTTGGAGCTCGACATTTTGACTGCTGAGGACAAATCGGAATGCAGTATATGTCGATTTTATCTTAATTATGAGCAGCAGTTAGCTTTAGTAGTTGTTAACCTGGTGCTGAGCAGAGGTTAGCTTTATAAGCTGTTAAGTAGAGCAGCTATTAGCTAGGTGCTGAGAAAAGGTTGCCTTTAGTTGTTAGCTTAGCACTAAGCAGCTATTAGCATGGCTTGTTAACTTTGTTTTAAGCAGCTGTTGGCTTTGTTCTAAGTAGCTGTTAGCTTTGCCTCTGAGCAGCTGTTGGTGTGATTCTGTGTAGCTACAAGGTAATTTCTGAGCTGCTTTTGAGTGCTTGGTTCTGAGTAGCTGTTAGCTTACTTTGCAGACTGGCTGCTAGTAATGTAGCTCATGGGCTCACTGACTGGGTTAATCATGAAAGAAACAAAACTATGATAGATTCGGCTCATAAAAATCTAGCTGTAGAAAAAAAACAGCCAAGATTCTTACCACCAGTTCAGTTAAAAAACTTGATTTCCATCAGACATATGCCATCGTAATACTTTACACCAGTCCATCAGATCAAAACTTTTGTCTTTGGATGCAATATGTTAGTCATCCACGCTGCTCCAGGAAGTGTTTCTGTATCACTTCTGTAAAATCCAACCCACCAGATTTTACAGAAGATGTGGTTTGAGGAAATGATGCTGTGTAAATTATCTATGTGATACTATTAGTCGCAATCCCCAGCAGAGTTTAACCCACTGTAGTGCACATAAACACCTTAGATTTGCTCCTGAAATCCCTTTAGTTGTACTACCAGCATTATAATTTATAGGCTCCTATTAAATTCCACGAAGGTCCAACTTACAACAGTTTTAAGCATTAATCTCATTTAAAAATTCTCCTATTCTCACTGTCAGTGTCCCAAGATCTTAAAGAGTGAGTAGATGACTTCATCAGTTGCTATGCTCAAAGTTTTGTCTAAAAAGGTTTAGCATTTTGTTCTTTCAAACTCTTTAGATGGGAACTCCGCGTCACTTGAATGCCTTTTTATAACTGCGTTTCCCCTTGTATCTAACCTGGTTCCATATCCAAACTGAGTATTCTCCAGACATCCAAACCGCCTTTACAAAAACTAACAGTCTCCAGCTGTCTGGTGACCCAGTCTGTACTTTATGCCAAAAGACAAAAATGTTGGATCCTTACATCCAGACCTATAACCCAGGTCCCTGAAATATGGGGAAAAGCCCATGTTAGACCGAAGTAAGGTACTCCTTTTTAGTACTGTTCTGGTGCCGAACGCAGATAAATCCATGTGGTTCAAAGACTTAAATTATTCCTATATTTTTACTTGACTCTCTTAGATTTAAATCCACAAAACAGACGTTTCTTTAAACGTCTGTGATAGTGACTGACTATAAATCTAACAGTTTAATCAGTATAATTGAATTAAATTTGATTAAAATTCAATTTTATTCAGATTGAAATAGATTCTCTCATCACGGAAGTCCCCCTTTAAATCATTAGTTTGTAGATATAATGTTTTGTGCTCCTTTTATCTAAATAAGCATTACTGAGTTGATAATATTTTGACTATCAAAAGACTAAGAAAAATCAATGACATTGGCATTAACTGTAATGTATTGTCAAAGTGTAAATGTTTAGGTTGATTCCAAATAATTTTAGCCTTGCGAAATGCTCAGAAATCTGCCCCTTCTTATTTTATGTATTATAAAAATCATTTAATAAATGGGTCACGAATTCCTCCAGAGCCTGGCAGGAATCTGTCTGTCTAATCAACCAACCAACCAGGATAGTGCAATACACTGTTTATCACTGTCTTTAAAAACATAATGCTGTCGAATTAGATTTTGGATAATTGATAAAAAAAACCTGGGAGTTTTCGAGACCAAGACCGTCTTTAAATGAAAGTTAAAGACGGCGCTTTATTCTTGCGTTCTCCATGGAACGCCCTCACCCAGCCTCGTTTGTAGCCGTAGTGAACCTGAGTGTGAAGACATGAATGAATGCTGCTCCCTGCTACACATCACACACAGAAACACACGTTGCAGCCAAGCAAAGGGCTGGGATATGTCAGGAATGTGATTTCAGAGGTGGTCAAGCCTCACATGGACGTACACAATAACACAATATCACATTTCGCCTGATACGCCTATTTTTTTTTCTCTCTTTCTCTCTTTTCTGTGCCACATGGATTGACTGTGCACTGACGAACGTTTCCATACTTGCACACACACCCTGCGTTGCTCAACAGTTAGGATGTTTCACAAGTCCAGACCTGCGTGCAGAGGATTGGTTGGTGTGAATATTATTACAGGTTTTTGACTCTCTCTCTCTGTGTCGGTGTGTGTGCGTGCGTGTGTGGTTGCTTGTTAGACGGCTAACATTCCCTTGCTTGCTTGTGATGTAGGAGACTCTTAGAGGCTGGAGAAAAAGTTGTATTCTCATTACTTTCATCTCCAAGGAGTCTCGGTGGCAGTGGCAGAATGAAACCATGGCCTGTGGGAGAAGTGGAGAGTGCGTGTATGTCCTACAGACCCAAAAGTCGTTTGTTCCCCGAGGAAATAATTTATTCTCCACAGGCCAATCAGAGGTCAATGCTTGAGAGCGCTTATTGGTGCATCGGTTCCTGACTTTTATTTCTAACAATCAATCCCAGGGGAGCTAGCGGCCCGAGGGCCGACGAAATGCCCAAAGAGGAACGAGGAAGTCATGAGTTAGTCTTTAAAATGATTATTATCATCTTACCTGCTTATCCATGCTGTGTGGTGGAGGGGCTGGTGCCTGTCACCAGCTGTCAAAAGGCAAGGGCACCCTGGACAGGTCTCCACTCTATCCCTGGGGAACACACACATACAGGACAAAAAGATACACCTAAAGGCAATTAAGAGTAGCCAATCAACTTAACGTTATGTTTTGGGACTGCTGGACGAAGCCAGAGTACCTGGAGAGAACTTACACATGCACAGGGAGAACATGCACTGCAAAAACGGATCTAAAAATAAGTAAAATGTTCTTAAAGTTAGTGTATTTGTCCTTGATTTAAGCAGGTAAAAAAGATTATTTGCCAATGGAATTAGTATTTTTACCCCTAAAATAAAATAATTAGACATCCTGCACTTGAAATAAGGTGATGGAGATGAGTTGTTCCTATTTTAAGTGCAAAAATCTTATTCCATTGGCAAATAGTCTTATTTACCTGCTCAAATCAAGGACAAATACACTAATTTTTAGAACATTTTACTTGTTTTAAGTTCCGTTTTTGCAGTGTGTAAACGCCATGCAGCAAGGCCCCGTCATTAGGGTTTCTATTTGATAGATCAATACAAATTAGTGCATTATTGTAATGTTAAAAAAAGTAATATAGGTTTTTCAGTCTGCTTTACTCTGATAGCCCTAAATATAATGGCAACATGATGCTGTGGGCATATTTCTTCTGCAGGGACAGGAAAGCCTGGTCAGAGCTTATAGGAAGACGTAGTGCACCAAATGGTGATGGGAGTATCATGCTGTGGGGATGGTTTTCTCCTGCAGGGACAAGGAAGGAAAGGGAGATAAGATAAGATAAGATAGGCTTTATTGATCTCACATTGGAGAAATTGACTTGCCACTGTTAATACTGGAAGAAGATCTGATGGATGCTGCACAAGACCCGGGAATCTGGCAGAGGTTTAACTTCCAGCAACAGTTCGGATAAAAAAAATAGATAGATAAATAAATAATAACAAAATAGACTAGTCAAAGTTCATACCTAAAGTCGAATATGTGGCAAGACTTGATTTTTCAGACACCCTCCATCAAATCTGTGCTGGTTTTGCAAAGAGGAATTGGTCATTTCTTGCAAAGCCAAGAGGCAAAATCTGGTTCTTCATGCAGGAATATTAATACACATACCACAAATTTCAAATATACGCTTTAAAAAAAGCAAAAAGTCCTAGGGGTGTGCATATCTTTAACTTGGGTGTTTCTTAAAAATTTATTAGAAAAGTTTCATTTTTACAGGAGCCACAAAGAGCATTTTAGAAAATGAAGAGAGGATGGAAGAAATAAGAAAGCTTGTGGATTTAGTGTGGGTCTAAACAAATGTTTACACAGGACTGTGCATGCATCCTCCCCTGTATTTATAGTTGGGTTTATGACCGCATTCTCCTCCTCCTCCTCCTCCTGCTCCTCCTCGCTCAGCCCAGCCCTCATTTTCATCGTTTTGCCCAAAGGCAGCTGCGTCCTCACTGGTAATGGTGCTTCCAACTCTCCCGCTCTGAATCTCTGCAGATTCTGGAGATTATACAGATATTCCTAAAAAGAAGAAGAACCAAACGTCTGTAATGTGTTCCTGGCCTCTGTGATGTCACACAGCCAGCCAAACATCCAAACACGTCGCTGGTCGTCTTTCTGTGTTTTTTGAGGAGGTGAAATGCATCCAAGAGGTTTAATGGAAGGAGATAAAAGGCTGCAGAGCATCAGGTTTTAGCCTGAGGAGTAAATTCAAGCACGGAGCTTCAATCTGGTTCTTTTATTTTGCTCGTCCGTCCAGCAGTTCCTTTGTACCGTCTTCATCTGCTTGTTTCATCTTCCGTTACTTCTGTACACATTAACGTAAGATGGAACAAGCAGATGAAGATGGCAAAGCAGGACTCTTGTTGTTTTTTTTCTTCTGGCTGCACTGTTTCATATTTGCTCTCTTGTGCTTTTATACGCAATTAAATTGACTTGTCAGAAGAAGATTTTGTGGTTTTCTGGGCTCATTCGCATTTATATGCCCAGTTTTTTTTCCTTAACCATCATCTTCAATCCTAGTTTTGTCTTTTAAGTCTTTGAATAAAATTATTGTATAGTTGTTTTTTTAAAACACTAAATGTGGTTATTAACTTTGTAACCACTTGTGTCATTACCTTTTCAAATTAAACGAACCAATCAGGTTTATCCTCCTGTCCAGATTTTAGAGCCGATTAAGTAAATAAATCATCCCATCGCATAGTTGACGTTGATATTGTTGTAGCTTTTTGTAAAGTGCAGATTATAGGCGGCATTTTTTAGGTTGATCTTTGATCTCATCAGATGTCGTAGATGAGAGTCGACACTTTGCCCAGCTTTAGGTGACGCGATCTTTTGTCCAGAAGCGGAGATCTAAACTAAACATTGATGCAAGCAGTGATGAAAACGGGGCAAAACTGTGCTGTCCACACTGCAAAAACTGACCTAAAAATAAGTAATATTTTCTTAAAATGAGCGTATCTGTTCTTGATTGGAGCAGCTAAATAAGATGATCTGCCAATGGAATGATATTTATGCACTTAAAATAGGGACAACTTATCTCCACCTTCTTATTTCAAGTGCAGTTTATCTAATTATCTTATTTTAGGGGTCAAAATACTCATTCCATTGGCAAATATTATTATTTACCTGCTCAGATCAAGGACAAAAACAAATATTTTAAGAACATTTTACTTATTTTTATATCTGTTTTTGCAGCGCAGCTGATTTCTTTACTTGATGCAAAAAAATCTTCTGTTCGACTTCTGTCTGACTGAAGCCACACAGAAGAAATGAATTCGTTTCAAGCGAATATTCTGTATTTTAACTATAAATGAATGCAATGCTTAAAATATTTCAGCACAGCGTTTTATTACCCCGCTCTATAGTCATGTTTTGGATGCTGTGAATAGTATTCAAAGATGTACTCATTCACCAAATCGTTGTTTTTGTGTTGCAGGAGTCCGAAATCTTCGACATCAGCACAATCAGGGACACCAGAACGGGAAAGTACGCCAAGCAGCCCAAGGTTTGTAGCCCGTCCTCGTGTTCGAGTCAGAGAGAGAGAGAGGGAGTGAGAGGCAGATTGAAGCTTTTTTCCTTCTGCTGTCAGGAACTTTCTCCTCTGACCACGTATGTGATGCTCGAGTGTTACTGTCGGGGAGAAGCGTGTGCGTTTCCTCACTCAGCTGATGGTGCTACGGTGACGGGTGTTAATGAGCCTGCTGACAGATGGCCCATCAGACAGGAAGTGATATAAGCAGTTACTGTCGGCGAGGAAGTCGTTGTGTAAGTGGGTTTGTGCGGCCGAGACGCAGGGGAAGCAACGTTTTGGACCTCGTCCACCATGTGCTCACGTTATTCGTCTGAGTGGAATAATATATTTAAACGTCGATGGCTGCGGTCAGTGGGTCGCTCCAGGATTCGCTGAGATGTGCCGGCAGCTGCAGCCAGAAACTATGATTTCAGATTTTTTTTTTCACTACTAATGCTTTTCCTCCAATCAATTAGCCAACATAAGGCAGTGTTTCATTCATTTTCTCCGTGAATGTATTGGATATCTCTTAATAAAACATAGGAAAGTTGCATTAGAGCAAAACTATTTTCTAATTGAGGCTGTTCATATTTAAAAAGTTTAGGAAGTGGAGCATGTTTTTAACGGCATTTTTTTTGTAATTGCCTTTAATAGAAACCATAAAGTTAAGGAGAACTGCAGCACGCAGGAGTTGGTTGTTATCATACTTCTATGACATGCAGCTTCGGATATTTGCACAATTTCCTCCCTGTACTCTCTAAGATGATAATCTTTGTCTCTCCTACATTAAATCATACATCAGTGGATGTTTTTCTTTTTCCTTTGTTTTTGTAAAGCAAATTACCCCATTCCATCGGCTCTCTAGAGGAATACCCCAAAGCTCCATGTTTGGCCCACACAGGCAACTGATTGTTGTGCTCTAAAGCTTCATATCAGTGCAACACCATGAAGATTAGATTGATGTTAATTTCAATAATTCATCTGAAAAAGTGAAACTCGTGTATGACCCAGTAAAAAAAACTAAAAGCAGTTCCCGCTTACTAATTTCTTTTGTTTTGGATATGTTTGTCAAGAAGACCTGGGTAAATACAAAAAAAAGCAATTTTCAAATGATGATTTAATGTATGAAAAGGAAAAAGCTATCCAAAATAAGTCCCTTCTTTTGTTTATTTTGTGACCCATTGCTGTTGAATGCAAAAATCTGAGTTCGCTTCCACACGCCGCACCCTGCTGGATTGCTTTAATGACTTTCACTGGAACCTGTCGAACAACTTGAAGGATACTAAAAAAAAAAAATAGGCCTCAAAAATCCACACATCTTGATCTGAAGAAACTCAAGAACTGATGAGGACTCCAGTAAACCAAAGTGGGAATACTTATCCACGAATGAAAACAGGAAACAGTGGTTAATCCTTACCAGAGCTGCTCAAAGAGAGCATCCGTGGTCCATCCAGGAGATCATAAAAGAAGCAAAGCCAGCAGCTAAAGCACTACATGCCTCTCTTGCTGCATTTAAGCTTGATGTTCATGATTCAGCGACAAGAAAGAGAAAGCAAAAAAGAAAAAGCAAAACTGGCCTCCGTGGGAGAGTTTCAAGGCCGAAGCCGGTGAACCGGAGAGACAGAGTGAAACCTTTTTTAAAGGCGTGGATCCGGTTACATCAGGTGAACAACTAGATTAAAGTTTCATAAAAAGAGCACCTACAGTCGAGAACGGCTGGTGGAGGAGTGAAGATCCAGGGCGGCTTAGCTGCTTCAGGAGCTGGACAACGTGCCGTAGGAAATGGAGCCACGAGTTCTGCTCTCCACCAGAAAATCCTGACATTCAGTTTCTGACCTAAAACTTTATCTCACTTGGTTTGTGAAGCAGGACAATAATCTACAGCACACCGGCTATTCTCTGAAAGCCCGAAAAAGTTAAATTAAGGTTGTTGTTTTTTTTTTTTAGTGGCCTAGTCAAAGCCTGGACTTGAATGTGGTGTGACATGACCATAACAGGCCGTTCATGCTGAAATGATAAATGGCTGGACTTGTATGGCTTTAACTAGTCCGATGATCCCAAAGCGCTTTACACTGCAGTCATTCATCCATCCACCCCCTGACGGAGGTGAGCTATGTTAGCAGCCACAGCTGCCCTGGGGCGGACTGACAGAGGCGAAAGACCCTCCATTGTGTAAAAGTCTAAATTACCTATTAACTATCTCAAATACTGGATGGCAGCTGTTTCAACCATAAAAACTTTGGCATAACAACTTTGTAGGTTTAGGCTGCAGTAACTTTTTTTTTTTTGCATAGGGCCAGGTATGAATGGACTGCTTTTTTTTTTTCAAATAAATGATTATAATAATAAATTATATTAAAACAGATTTTTATCTTGAGCTAAAAGGATCCCCCCCCCCCATTTTTTTTCTTTGCAAAACAAAAACACATCAGCGTCCTACTCTCTGGCTGAAGTAACCCAATTACGATTTTTTTTTTTATTTTTAATTTTTTTTTTTTGCCCATATGCGACCTGTATCTGATCTTTTTATGACAGTCTGAACGACACAGATCAGATTTTTTCAAATGCGACCCAGGCCACTTGGATATGTGGTCCTGAATCCGATACGTATCTGATCTTTTTCAAATGCGACCTGTGTCTGTACAGCCGGGTCTCATTTATCCGACCTGTACGTCACTGATACTCGACAAACGTCACTATTCTACGTCCTGCTATGCAGAAGCGGGAAGAAAGACGACACCCATAGCGGACTACAATGAGAAGAGCATCAACGGAGGGAAAGTTCCGGTTAGAAAATAAATTAAAGATCGCAAAATGCGCGCCAGCATTATAATCCATGTTTACTTCCGCAAACACTGAGGACGTTTGCTACGTGTGACGTCATCGATTCCTCAAGCGCGCATACGGGACACTTAGGTTGAACGCATTCAGTTCACACAGGAGATCACATACAAGTCGCATATATTTGGAAATGTGAACAACCACGCATTAAAAAATCTGATTTCACAAAAAAAAAAAAATCTGAATTGAGCATTAAGGTCTACAGTGTGAACGTAGCCTAAGTTGCCTTTAAATCGCTCTGGACTAAAGCATCTTCTAAATGTGCTGCTAAAGACTTTGGCTAGTCGTTTTAAGTCCTGACTCACAGACAGAAATGGACTCTTCTTAAATTATGCCTCTGTTTTTTTCCGGCAGGAGCCTCTTTTAAATTTGAAAGCTGCATTCGCTCTGCACACCCACTGCAGATCATCCCTAGAGCAAAAAAAAAAAAAAACACAAAACAAAGACGTCTGATATGAACCAGTATCTCTGGGAGTAAACCAACTTATGCTCTGATATAACCTGAGATATTCACGGCACATCAGAGCTGGGCGATCACAGGCTCCTTGTGATCGGTGTGTTTTGGAGGAAGAACAACATCCAGCCAAGCAAGCAACGCTCTGCAGGAGGGGCTTCTGGTGTTATTCAGCGTCGCATTGAAAGGAGAGCAAATGCAGAGGCTTCGTCACTCGTTGACAACTATTTATACTCTTTCAAGAAAGAAAAATCCAGGTTTGGTTTTCTGCAAATAAAAACACTTGCTATACGTCATTTAAAGACAACTTGACCGAGCGGATGGTTGTTGGTAGGAATGTCCCGCTGCAGTTAAACGTCTGATAAAGCGTCGCTGACGCGGAAACGCCTCCTTTAGAGTCATCTAAAGAGGAGTTTCAGGTTATTGGGCTTTGTTTCCTTTTAAAGGCATCTCAGTATGCCATTACATTCATTCCTTTATTCATTTTTCTAATCAGGGATGGAAACCCTAAAGGAGAGGGTTTGGGATGTTTGACACCCGTCTGTCCTGAGGCTCTGCCTCTGAACTATAGCAACAATCTGGCTTTTCTAATTCTAATAAATTTCGGATATAATGATAAAACAAATTATGGGTTTTCCAGACTTTATTACCCGACTCATTTTCTAGACGTTTCCATCCTTCCTTGCATCCATTCAACTATTTGCATAACAATTTGCATATCCCTCCGTCCGCTCATCCAGCCGGCCACATGTCTGCCTTTCCGTCTGCGCGCCCACTCATCCGTCCGTCCGTCCGTCCAACAATATTCGGTGTTGCCAAGTCTGGACAATTTTGGACTTTGTTCATGCAGGATTTGTCAGAATCTCTCCTAAATAAAATGCACACAATCCTGTAACTCAAAATCCTCCGACGGGTCATGTTTTGGTTTCATATTTAAGGAAACCAGGTTTTTTGTCCATGCACAGCGATCCCAGCAGCTTCCTGCGTGGACGTGTGGGCTTCGTCTGATGTGCGCTAGTTTGGTTATTCATTGCCGCTTCGTGTTCTTTATGGAAATATCTAGCGGAGCAGCGCACAGCCCTGAGCAGATTCAAATAGTCTATTAAGCAGACTTTACTGTAGATAGCATTTGCAGTTTTAGATAGAAAAGGACTTTATTTTATAATCAGCATATTGGTAAATTTACCTGTCCAGTAGTGTAGATGTTTGTTTATGCAGAGCTGAAAAAATATTTGCAATTTCGGTTAATGTATAACTTGACAGCTTTAAAGATATTTTATTGCCTTTGGTCAAATAAGTGGAGCAAAGAACTGAGCAGATGCTTTGCAGAGCATTTTATGAGCCTTAATGACACTGTTTTTGATGTATGCCCCCGTAACTTTGCAGTTTTGATTTGCCTTCCTTTGGATACCAAACACACGGTAGTAATGTAGTTACTGTAGCTGACAAACATCCAGATTGGCGTCCCAGCAGCAGTAAACGCAGCTTTTAAGAGCTCATCGGCATCACCTTGTATCAAGCAACGTTCCTGGCAATCTAGAATGGACATATTTTGCTGTAAAATAGACAAAGTAGCCCATAATAACAAAATGAAATCATGTTTTTAGAGAATTGTTTTGAACAAATTTATAATAAATTAAACATGTTATGCAGAAGTCTTCATATCCTTTCCAATTTGAGCTCAGGATCCTGTTTCCCCTCCAGAACTGCAGTAAATTCAGCTGGTCGGCCGTCATGTGGAACAGGGCGGACATGTTTGGAAGGTCTCACCGTTGAAAAACAGGGACAAAATGTTAAAGCCCAAGTAAATAAATTAATGAATAGATTGACACATTTCAGAAGCATTAAATATGATTATAAACACGGTGGCCTCCATGATCTGGGAACCTGATAAATGCTTCCAGTGGCCGAGATTCTAAAACTCGTACAGAGCTGTGTAACGGGGGAGGAACAGAAAAAAAAAAGTTTGGGCCGATTGAATCGTTGAGTGAAATGAGTGAAACTAATTTGCCTGTGTCACGATCGTAAGAAAGAAAATAAACATTTGCCGGTCAGAAATCACTGGTATTGGAGTACTTTGATGTCAGAAAGCGGACTGTGTTCAGTTTCCATCGTAATAGAGTCATATTTAATAAGAATTAGAATATGGATTCCCATGAGGCTCATTTGTCATATTAAAGTACATTTTGAAAATAACAACCTTTAAGCAAGTATTACAAATACTTTTTATAAAGCCAACATTTCTGTATTAAAAAATAAAAATTTTTAATCAGTTTGATGTAATATTCTATTTTAATGTATTTTCATTATATGTACGTAAATATACATTTAAGCTGAAAAAGCATCGTCATTAACAGAAATAAGGGCTTTAAAACATCAGTCTGAGTGATTATTCTATGAAATGTGTTTAATAATAGTTGACTGGGTTACTGAAACAAATGTTTTGATAATATTCTAATTTATTGAATATGATAATAAATTGCTGAAAACATAAAGAAATTAAGTCTGGGCGTATTAGATTGTTAAAGTGAGTTTTAATACATCAACATATTTTTTTAGGACAAAGAAATGTCCCTGCTCTCAACTCCTAATGGGTCCTGAGACACTTGAATTTTACATTTTTTATTTCACTCTTGCAGAACTGTGACTGTGTTTTTATACAATTTGACCTGGTTCTGTAGTTTTGGGGGACTTTATTCATGACTTCTTTTTTTTAAATAAGTTGTGAAATCCCTCCTGCTTTGTTGTTTTCCACGAGGTGAAGATATTCTTTGAGGTGCTTTAAACATGACAATATAGACATCAGATGGAAAACGTCAACATTTTAATGACTTCCTGTTGACGTTGCACAAGAATAAAATCTCTGACCAGACTGGTGAGTCTTCTAAGCCTGTCTCAGGCTTACAGCTCCCAGAAATATAGCTGCATATACAGGAAGTGATAAAAATAGTATTTTTGTTATTCTTTTCTTAAGAAAAAAAAAAGATATTATTCACTAAAACTATTATTTGAGGAGTGAAACATTTAGAAAATCCACGAGGATTAATAATGTGTGGTGAGGATTGAAGTTAAAAATAGCGTTTGCCTAAAATAGTTGCACATTTCTGTTTGCAAAGCTTAACACAGCAATTATAGCAGATAAAATGGACACTTTAGTAACTGTGCATATGGTTCCTAACAAAAATGATATGGGCAGCTATTGTACCAGTTTGCATTGCATCAGACTCACCAATCCCTCTGTGCTTTAACACGACTTTCTGCTCTGTGCTGCTATGCTATGGCCGACCAACGAATGCTAGTTTAAAGCTGACTCATGGGGGGAAACTGTCCCTCGTCGCAGAATAATGCCTGATCCAACACGAGGAAGTCACACAGTCCCTTCGGTGCGGTGGAGTCCTGCTGCGCCACAGATTTGAATACCTGGGACGGTTAACCAGCGCTATCTTTGCATGTGCTCGTCATTTGTAGTTGTTGAAGAACAAGACCGTCAACTCATCTATATCAGCTGTTTTCGAATGCAGGTTGATTCAGTTTCACTTAAATGACCATAACTGGTAAAAAAAAAGACAATAAAGTAGCTTATTTCTTGTGTACACTGAAAAAAACGGAACTAAAAATAAGTAAAATGTTCTCAAAGTTGGTGTGTTTGTCCTTGATTTGAGCAGGTAAATAAGATGATATGCCAATGGAATAAGATGTGTGCTCTTAAAATAGGAACAATTCATCTCCATCATCTTATTTCAAGTGCAGGATGTCTAATTATCTTATTGTAGGGGTCAGAATACTCATACATTGGCAGATAATCTTATTTACCTGCCCAAATCAAGGACAAAAACACTAACTTTAAGAACATTTTACTTATTTTTAGATCCGTTTTTGCAGTGTATCTGCAGTAGATATGGAAGGATTCAAACCCACCCTGCAATAATGGAGCTAAAAATATGAAAATATTTCTTGAAATGAGAGTATTTTTCTCTGATTTGAGCAGGTAAATTAGACTATTTGCCAATGGAATACGATTTTTACACTTAAAATAGGAACAATTCATCTCCACCAACTTATTTCAAGTGCAGTGTATCTAATTATCTTATTTTAGGGGCAAAAATACTCTTTCCATTGGCAAATAATCTTATTTACCTGCTCAAATCCAGGAGAAATACATTAATTTCAAGAAAATTTTACTTATTTTTAGTTCTCTTTTTGCAGTGCAGGACCTTCCTGCTGCAAGGCAGCCGTCCTACCTGTGCAGCCTTCAAATAGACATATTCACGGAAAGTTTAGTGGAAGGATAAAGTGAGATCGAATAACGTGCACAAGCAGTGGGGATGACCGCACTAGTCTTTATAAGACGAGTTTAACCTTTTTTGAATTTAATTAACGAAATAAACGAGCTAATTATTCTATCAAACTGTATTTATGTCACCGAAGTTGAGAATCATGGAGCTTTTTCCTCGGGATATTGCCCACCACGGCTTTGCTCTGCATGACTGAGGAACAGAGCTCCATAACTGAGAGACAGACGCTGGGTATCGGAGGGAGCCGGCGGGCTAAAAAGGAGGAAAGAGCCATTTAGTTAATTAGTTTAGAGCGCACAGCCTCATGCGTCACGCTTATTTTCTCTCACAGACACAGTTTGTGTTTCTCCTCCTCTCTGTTCAGGTAGTTGTTGGGATCTTCTGTCATTTTGGGGGACATTGTGTCAACTCTGTTTGTTTCCTCAGGATCACAAGCTGCGGGAGCAACTGGGCTACAAGGAGGACAGTAGTTCGAAGCTGCTAACCATCGTCTACGGACACGACCTGGTGAACATCTCGTTCATCTGCCTGCTTGCTCTGTCTGAGGAATCAGCAAAGGTAAATCCTGGAGCTCAGCATCCTCCTTCCTTTCGCTCCTCCTCCTGCTCACTTCATAATGCAGGAAGACGTGTTGTAAGCAGGGCTGCTTGTTTGTCTTCAGGTGTGGACGGAGGAGCTGTTCTCCTTGGCCACAAACATACTGTCCCAAAATGCATCGAGGAACACCTACCTGCTCAAAGCGTAAGACCAGTTTCAGGCATTTCTCCTGAGTTTTTTTTTTTTTTTTTACAGATTCTTGCTCAGTGAGAATGGAAAAATATTTACAGAACTGATTCAATATTATATTGTATTAAGTAGCGTCTCTCTGTCTGTTTCTATGTTTGCAGGTTCTGTTTTTAAAGCTTGGTCTCTTCAAATCCGCAGGGAATTTAACACTAACCTTTGCAGTTATACTTTAAAAAAAGACATCTAGAAATGTTTTATCTTGACAGGAAAGTTGAAGGAACCCCTTTTTTTTAATATTATTTTGGTGACGCTGGTGCTCTGGTTTGTTTCAGGTACACTAAGATAAAGCTTCAAGCGAGTTCGGAGGGGAAGATTCCTACAAAGAGGTGAGCAACATGGTCGTCGTTTTCCGCCTTATTCACTTTCTCTTTGTTTTTTAAAACGTGGACGTCTGGTTCTTGTCATGCATTCAGTTCTCAACATTTTCTCCTAATTTCAAACCAATTTGCAACTGTGAGATGAATTTCTCCCCTTAAAATCATTTAAATGGGACCTGTATGACAACCTGAAGTAGGCTAAAACTCTGAAAAAGCAACACATGAAGACCAGAGAAACGGATTAAGACCAGAGTCATTGACGTCTATCGTTCTCTTAACAGATTACAAAGCATTTTCTAAGGCTCTGAGACTCGAGCGAACCTCCACAGGAGTGGCTGGTCTACCAGAGTAACTCCTAGAGCTTCACTGACCCACAGGACCAGAACGGCATACCTCGGTTAATGCGCTGCAATGAAACCTGCATAATTATACATGCATATGTCATTTCAGCATACCTCCAACTGCAACTGGTTTACGTGGATTATACTGCGTTACGTATTAATTACACATCACTTAATGGCATGCCTTGTCAGAAAATAAATACCAAAGTTTTTCATGGTATTTTTTAGCAAGTGGAGACATAAAATCGTTTAATATCCTGTTAAATCGTTCACTATGGCGTTGTAATGAGTTATTAGGGTTTAACGGCTTCCCCCAAACTGATCGAGATGTCAAAGTCTGTCAAAACAACGCTCCCCTTCATAAATTGTATTGTCTAACAAGCATCGTCAGCATACTGCATCACAACTGAATGCTGCTTGATAAAGTAGTCCACACTGACTAGCGGTATGCTGCTGTGACGCGGTACGCCACACCGACAGCATGTCGCCCTTTTATGCTTTAAAATCCTCCAGTGTGACTGAAATACAACAACTCATCATCCATCGTTCGAAAATCGCTTTTTTTGATTTACTCAAGTTATGTTTATCCCATATAATAATTGGTTTCATGGTTTAATTACCCGTTTTATAGAAAATTATCGATTTATCATCACTTTAATAAAGTATAAAATTTCCAAATTTAATACTTTCCTAGACACAAGTTTCTAGTTTTTTCCCGCTGTTGTTTAAGCTAAACACTGAAAAAAAACTCTAGAAATGTCATGGCGAGAAATTTTCAAACCAACTTACTGTGAGGAGAGTAAGAAAAAAAATCAAACATCCTGAACAAAACCAACGTTGACAGTGAGAGTTTTTGCCTTTCAGCTTCCTGAAGCTGTTCTCTGATAAGAAGAGGGTGGAGACGGCTCTGGAGCAGAGTGGCCTCATCGTCAACAAGGTAATTACTGCGTGCAATCTCTCGCCATTAACCAAGAGGTATCCATGCACACAGCATTGCTTTCAGTGTTGCAGACGGGTGCATACCAGTGTTTGCCCTACTGTTCTATAAGGCGGACGCCCACCAACAAGACAACATGTTCTCCCTGTGCATGCGTGGGTTCTCTCTGGGTACTCCGGCTCCCAATTAGAAAATACCATTTGCTTCGATTGTCGCGGATCACCAAAAGTCTGTCTGTTGGAAACAAAAATCCACCTTCCTGCGTCCATCTATGAAAACATGGCTGTTTTTATTCTTGGAAACTGCATTTTTGTTGCTGCATAGAGCCCATGAATGGGTCACATGAAACTGATACCAAATGTTAAAAAAAATTAAATTGAATAAAATTCTGCTGAAAATGATACTGAACTCTGGCAGATCTCGGTTTAAAGAGACTTTCATTCAATCAAAAAGATATAATGCAAGAGAGGCAGGCATCCTTCAAAGATATACCCATGTATCATGATACTTTATAGAGACAGAAACATAATACAGATTTTATGTGGTGCAATGTGCTCAAAAATCTGTTAAAATGTGAAAGTACGACTTTAGTAAGTAAAGAAGCCGCTCCACTCGATGGATATTAGGAGCATTACGGTACACTGTACACCTGATAGGACCCCAGAGCTGTCTGCAAGACTGCCTGACTGTAATGTTTAAACTAGAAGTAAATTCTTGTAAGCCAGCCCTCACTTGGAGTACGAGCTAGCAGCAATAAACCAAGTTAATTCGATATAAAAGTTACATTTATTTTGGCTTTATGTTAAAAATAGGGCAGCTGTGGACGTGGAGGGACGGAGTGATGTTATGCCTAACGGTCCGAAAAATACAGTAATAGAAAAATGGAGAGAGACAGAAGCCGGCTGCTCATTTAAAACCATTTATTGGGATATTATTAGAAAGTTACATGGAAGTATATCAAGCCCCCCCCACTCCCCTGAATTTGACAAATTAAACCCTTTTTACACTGATTTATATTTAACTACATCCTTTTTATCTTCGATTGGTTACATAAGTAAAAATGTGCCTCGTTAAACCTTTTCTTTTAAGTTTTTTTTTTTTTAAGTTACTGACAGAAAACCCTCAGATAAATTCACCACCATTTAAAGAAATTAGGAAAAAAAAAAAAAAGAACTATTTGACATTTCTGGCATCTGAGCCCGTCTGCTGTTCCAAGCCTGGCTCTAGTTTAGATGCAGAACAAAGCGTTGACCTTCCCGTGTTTTGAATTTTCACTAACAAAATAAAGATAAACAGATGACAGACTTGGCCTTAAAGAACCTGTACTTGGTGTAGAAATAATATAAGCCTTATTTGAGGGGGCTGAGTGTTACAGATTTTTAAAATGGGACAGATCTAACTTACTCCAGATGCATAAACTGTAAGGAAACAACCTGTTTTCACTGCAGTGACCTGGAAGTTTACGTGAACATTGTGTTTTTTGTCATTTTTTTGTGTGTTTTAACAGTCTAAAATGTTATAAAAACAGCAAGAGAAATCTAGAAATATGTTTTTGGAAGAGTTTTAAACTTGGAAATAAAGCCGTGAATTAAAAATGAAGGGAAATCATGCTGATTTGCATTGAAAGGCATAGGCTAGTCAGAGTAAAGTTGTGTGCATCCTTAGCTAGAGTTTTATGGAAATTGATCCGTTTTTCGGTTCTTAATTATTCTGATAAGTTGTTAATATTTGCAGCATTGGTTGGTGCATGGGGGCTGGGCCAGCGGGGGGGGGGGAACCTGGGGTTTGCACAGGGAAGGTCATGCAAGAGCTGCATCTGGCTGCTGGCATTCACCTCAAAGATTTATTTATCTGCTAATGTTAAACAAAACTTGTTCCTGTTTACTGGCTCTCACAAGTCCAACCCGATGAGCCGGCAGGATTGGTCCTCTCTGTCTGGACGAATCAGCGTTTTTTTTTCTCCCTTTTAACCACCGTGGCTCTTTGAAATTTCTAGTGTCTTTTCTTCCTGTTTTAGACCACCAAAGCGTCATCTCTAGAACGGAAAAAGAGAGCCATATGTAACAATTAAACAACTATTTTCTCTGTTTGTCCGTTTAAGACAAAGCGAGCTTCAGCGTCAGTAAAAAGTCTGATTCATAAATATGTGTCCGACTCTTGGTCTGCATGAGGATAAGTTTTAAAAGCAGTGAGTGGGGAAAAGACAGTTCAGGGGAATTGAAAATATATGTCTGAAAGCAACATTTGATTTTATCTTAACTAAATATGAGGCCAATAGCATCGAGGCTCTTTAAACACTGCTGTTTTTAATCTATTTAACCAAAACTCACTCGTTTTAGTTTGTAGTGCAGCTTTTTTATGCGACTGCAGTTTGTTTCTGTTTTATTTTGTTCATGTGCATCACCTTAAATTGTCTTTTCACTGAAATGTGGCGCATAAATAAGCTTGCTTTGCCTATGATGGATGGATAGATGTTGGATGATAGATGTTGGATGGATAGATGTTGGATGGATAGATGTTGAATGATAGATGTTGGATGGATAGATGTTGGATGGATAGATGTTGAATGGATGGATGTTGGGTGATAGATGTTGGGTGATAGATGTTGGATGGTTAGATGTTGGATGGATAGATGTTGGATGGATAGATGTTGGATGATAGATGTTGGATGATAGATGTTGGATGGTCAGATGTTGGATGCTTAGATGTTGGGTGGATAGATGTTGGATGGATAGATGTTGGATGCTTAGATGTGTTAGAAGAGGGAATCTTACTTCCAGGCCGTAGCGCCTTTATGTTATCAGAGAGCATTTTTTTAAAAAGTCCTGTTCGTTCGTTCTAATCACTGTTTGGGATTTGCTTAATGTTCCAGGGTAAATATCTGAAAAACTGAAAACTATATATAAATATAAATAAATTAAATGTCTTCAGTGTAAATATGCATAAGAAATAGATTTTCTTGGTTCAGTCCCCTTAAAACATTAAAGTTGATTTGAGTGTTAGTTTTTTTTTTTTTTTTTTTTACCTATTTATAATTTGATTTTAAAAATTCTAATTTCCAGATTATGATCATATTTGATATCTACACACCGTAAAAAAAAAACTTTCCAAGAAACTCACACCTGGAGATATATATCAACAGTTGTGCTTTATAAGCGGTGGAGGTTTTTCTCCAGTCTTCTCCTGACTGATACCTTTGTACAGCGAGATGCTTCTGGTCCTGTATAACAAGTCTCCACACTTTGGCCTTAGCTGGGGGACGCATATGAGCAAATGTCAGGCAGATTCTGCTGGCAGAGCTTTGTTTCGGGGTTAATCACATTCACTACAACTGATAACAGGAGCGTACAAAATAAGACTGCACTGCAAAAACAGAAAAATTTGTGTTTTTGTCCTAGATTTGAGCAGGTAAATAAGATCATTTGCCAATGGAATGAGTATTTTGACCCCTAAAATAACATAATTAGATTTACTGTACTTGAAAGAAGATGATGGAGGTAAATTGTTCCTATTTTAAGTGCAGAAATCTTCTCCTATTGGCAGATCATCTTATTTACCTGCTCAAATCAAGGAAAAATACTCAAATTTTAAGAACATTTTACTTATTTTTAGTTCCGTTTTTGCAGTGTGGGTGCTGGAGGTGCTATAATAAGGTTTTAGTTTAAACGTCTGCACACTTAATTCATGAGGGGACTGAATTGCTTGTTTTTTCCCTTGAATTGCACAGGATGTGTGTGTTTCATTAAAGTAGAAAAGTTTTAAAACAAGTCATCATGACCTAATTTTCCTACATCACAGAAACCTGCTGTAATAACCGTCGTGTACGCTTCTGCAAGCCCCTGCATGTTGCTTTGAACATGCAGGGGCCTAAACGAATGCAGCTCGTTGAGGCCGTTCATGTCTGCCACCGTTGATATCAGGTGGTAGCAGCGTTGGTATATTTCTACCACTCACAGCTGTAGGGTTGCATGCGTCTGCCACGGTGGGCTTGAAATGTGAAAAATGTTTGGAAACCGGCCCTCCGCCGTGTTTCCTGTCTTTACAGTGTTGCATGTTATAAGTTAAATCCAGGAGTCTTATGTGCTGAATAATCTCTGCTATCTGCACTGCAACTCATTATGAAGTCACATGACTTTCTGACAAAGACATGGCAGAGAGCTGTCGGTCATTGTTCCTTCACTCTGGTGCCACCTGCTGGTTTTACACAGCAGTTGTCAAGTCAGCTTCTCCTGGTTTTTCTTTTAGTGAGCTCCTAAAAAAGCTCATCTTTAAGTTTTCTTACACATTACTAAGCTCTGGTGTTGAGGTCATCACTATAAACTCACTATGCTTGAAATGGCCATTTTCCTCTAACAGCTCAAAAGCGATTTAACTCGTTCAAAGAAAAAAAGTTGCATGATTTAAAACTATCTAATGATTTAAAATTATGTTATTTGATCTGAAAAGAAGAGAAATTATGTGTTATTGTGTTTGGATACAAACAGCTGAAATCGGTTAATTATAGGCAATGCATAAAAACACAACATGGCTAGAGATAAAATTAGACTCTTTTTTTTTTTTTTTTGATTAAGGTAACTTAGGGTTGTGAAAATGATCTGTACTTCATAAAAAACTGAATATTAACAGAGCCAAGAGGTTTTATACACTAACATTAGTGTTCCTATAAACTATTTTGGACCAAGCAGAGGATGACATGGATGTAAGCTTCAGAAAGGCTCAACATCTGAGGTAATATGAAGCCCTCCTGTGGCTGTATAGTCTGGACCCTGTAATTAGGACTGAGACAAGTTTTTATTTTGTTTCTCTGCATTAGTGGAATGTATATTAGTTGAAATAAGTCAGATGCAGTTGAAATGCAGACCTCCAGGTCTAATTCAGTGGGTTGGACAAAATTATTGGGTACAAATGTGAGGAACTAAAGCACTTTTCTAATAAAATTGCTTCATTTTTAGGGGCTCAAAAGTAATTTGAGGAATTATATTATTTTAAATAAATGCTTTTATTTCTGATACTTGGTTGAAAACCCTTTGCTGGCAGTTTCTGCCTGAAGGCTTGAACTCATGAACATCACCAGACGCTGTTTCCTCTGCCAGGTCTTTCCTGCAGCAACTCAGTGACTGCTGGTGAAGATTCTCAGTCATCCAGGTCATGGTCATTCCAAAAAAAGTAAAAAAAACATAAAAAACAAAGCAACTGGACTGGTTTTCCGTAGTTGAAGACGTTTCGCTTTCTCTCCAGGAAGCTTTCCCAATTCAAAAAGTCTGGAGTAATGTGGAGTACCAAGCTTTATACTACTGCCTAACAAGGGCCTTGTAATGGTTTAGATAACATGCAAATTCAACCGAAACAGGTCCACCCCTTAGTAATGGGCGGTCAAGTCCAGTTGCTTTGTTTTTTACTTTTTTTGGAACTCAGTTACTATTTATTTGTGGGACCTTTGGTCCAAAATGGAGTCCTTAACATGTGAAGTGCCTGCTCTGGGTTAAGATCAGGTGACTGACCTGGTCATTTAGGACTGTTCCTCTTTAAAAACAGCAAACCAGAGTCTTTAGATCAGGCATGTCCACCTCCAGTCCCCGAGAGCCGGTCTCCTGCATATTTTAGCTCTGTCCCTGTTCCAACACATCTGATTGAAATGAACGATTAACCTTCTCGGTCCGTCATCAACGTCTGCAGAGGCCTGCAGATTAAACACTCATTAGGTCCAGCTGTGTTGAACCAGGACAACACCTCAAAGATGCAGGACACCACTGCTTTAGACTCTGCCTCTTCCATAAAGGACGAGGGGACCTTCATGGAGGAGGTGACTCTGGGTTTGGGGGTCAGTCACTGCTTCAAGCGGAGGAGTTCCAGTATCCCGGTGCTTTGTTCATGATTGATGGTAGGATGGAACCAGATATGGACAGACGGATTGGGGGCTTGTTCTGCAGAAACGTGGGTGCCGTTGTGGTGAAGAAAGAGCTGAGCCAAAAAGCAAAGCTCTCTATTTACCTCTCCGTCTACGTTCTGACCCTCACTTATGGTGATGACGTCTGGATGATGACCGAAAGGACGAGATCCAGATACAAGCGGCCCGAAATGAGCTTCCTCCAGAGGATGGCTGGGCTCGGCCTTCTGTTTTCGCAGCCTAAGGATGGCTTTGTTTCACCTGCACAGAGAGCTCCTTTGACCCCATGTTGTCTCTTCACAGCAAAATCCTCCCGACGCAAGCGCCACACCTCAGATCGACTCCTTTTATCTGCTTGTTTGATAATGACATAACAAAGGAATTGCCCATAGCCTTTGTATGCTCACACAAAGGCTATGGGCAAATTACGACATAGCCTTTGTGGCCTTTTGAGGCAATTTTACAATTACTCTTTGTTTCCTTTTTAAAAAGAGGGTGACGCATGTTCAGGAGCTGAAACTCCAAAGCCCTTCATCCAATTTGAATGTGGATTCCCTCAGATGGTAGCGAAGGGTCTGTATGTTCTGTCCATGCCTAGTCAATAACTATAAATGGCATATGTTTCATTAGATGTCAGTGTCTGCATATATACAGTAAATATATCTAACAGTATATTAAGGCAACTTCTCGAACCCACTGTTTAATTTTTTTTTTTTTTGTGAAAATATGGACAAAATGAAACTATATCAGGTAAGCTATCAGGAAGCCAAAGATCAAGGTTAGATATGAACACCACGGCCAGACGTAACACGGACTCCATCTTCCTCAGATGAACGTGTCTTGGTCCATAATCCTTTGAAGATGCTGGTTTTAAGTAAGACGGTGTCGTTATCCACCGTCGATCGAATGAGTCCAGCACCGGCATGGGCTGAAAGGTCACTCAGACAGGAAGAAGCCATGAAAAGCCAGATTACAGGTCGCGAATGCAGTCAGGACAAAAAGGGGGCACCTTGGGAGCCTGAGAATGAATTTCTAAGCGTACGGTAGTAGCGGTGTAATGTTTTTTTGTGGGCGTTTTGCTGAGGGAGGCACTGGATGCGCCTCACAGAAGCATCGTGAGGAAAGAACATTATGTGGAAATGTTTTAGAAACGACATTTACCTTTGAAGTAAACGCTTGGGTACAAATGGGTCGTTCAGATGGACAATGACACAAAGACTGAAGCTAAATGAATTACAAAGTTGCATGAGGACAACACATTGCATGTTTTAGAGCGTCCATCACAAAGCCCAGATCTCACTGTCATAAAAAAACTTTCCCGCGGAGCTGAAAACGTGTGTGGCAGCGAGATGGGCTTTAATCCATCCTAAGTGACCTAAAGCAGAGATGTTTAGTCTGATTTAACGTCAGACAGCGAGGGGTTAAGGGTTCTGTGTCGTTTTGCTCAGCGTATATAAATATTTGGTTCCAGCCAGAAATAGGTTGACATCAGCATTAATCTTCCAACCCTCTCTCCTCTCTTGTCGTCTCTCTGCAGTTAGAAAGCGTCAAACTCGAGGCTTTCACGTGGAAGGCTTTCCTCCTGTTTCTCGACATGATGTGTTACCGACCCGAACTACAAAACATCTTCGCGGAATGGTATTTGCACTTCCCATTTTCTTCAAACTCATATTTTAACCAGAGGTTAAAGTCACACACACCTTGTGACACGCCTTGGTCTCTCCTCCAGCGGCGCTAAAAGCAAACCCTTTATCAACCTGGACCAGTTCATGGAGTTCATCAACGAGAAGCAGCGAGACCCCCGGCTGAACGAGGTGCTGTACCCCCCGCTGAAACGCGAGCAGGTCCGACAGATCATGGAGAAATACGAGACCAACGCCAGCCAGCTGGAGAGAGGTGGGCAGCTCGTTACAGCGGGAGGTCTTTGCCTCTGGGATTTTCTGCTTTGTTACTTATTCTAATCGATTAGCAACAGCCTTGTAAAGAAATAGTTCTGCTGACTTTAGAGGCTACATGCTAGCTTCTTTCTGCTCAGGAGAAAAAAAAAATAAAGCTAGTTAAAGCTAGTCCAAACTGATTAAGGAAAACAATCTTGATTACAAAAGCTTTGGAAAAAGTCATTATTTGGCTTTATTACACAAAACATTTAGGCATTTTCTGACATTACTAATCCCTCAAATTTGACCTGAGCTTTTTTTTCTACTAAACATTTGTCCATAGAGCTTTAAAAGATGGATCCTTTCAAAGACACAGACTTGGTTGTACTTTTTCAAACCAAAACATTATTCTACAGGTTTTCTTTGGACCTGTTTTTTTTGTTCATCTTCAGGAAATTAGCTAAGAAATCCTGTTTTTTGTCTTTCTCATCCGCCTAACTGTTAATCATTAATTAATGTTGTTGTCTACACCATACAGAACATTTTAACAAGAAAAAAAACATTTAGATTGTAAAGCGCGATCGCTTTAACAGCCGTTCAACATGTCGTCTGAAAACAGGCGGGTTTCTGATTTTATTTAGTTCAAAATGTTTTAAGTGATAAAATTAAACCTGGTCTGTCCCTGCTTTCCTCTTACAGACCAGATCAGCTTGCAGGCTTTTGGTCGATATCTCGGCGGTGACGAAAATGGCATCGTACCTCCAGAAAAACTGGACCTCATCGACGATATGAACCAGCCGCTGGCTCACTACTTTATAAACTCCTCTCACAACACGTACCTCACAGGTAATTTTCACATTTGATGGTTTATCTGAACAGGAAGAGATTCCATGCTGCGTTTTTGTCATCGGTAACGGGTTAAAAGTCTTAGCTTTAAAGCTTTGTCGACTGTATTGGCTCAGTTTTTAACATGGCTGTCTGCCTCTCTGCAGTGGGTCAGCTGACAGGTTTGTCGTCGGTGGAGATGTACAGGCAGGTGCTGCTCACCGGCTGCCGCTGCATCGAGCTGGACTGCTGGAAGGGCCGACCACCGGATGAGGAGCCCTACATCACCCACGGATACACCATGACCACTGAGATCTCATTTAAGGTGATAAACCCGGCTAAGTAGGGTCTTATTCAGCTGCCTTAACATGTGTGTTTAAATTAGTCAATTCTTTCCATTGTCGCTGGTTGTTTTTACGCAGCATGTATTACGTAGGGTTGCCCAGTTGTTGCCCAGTTGGCATATACACGGTTCACTCACTAGTTTTTTGATAGCCAAGATATATAGCTTCATTATTGAGGCGAGGGTCAGTGTAAAAAAATAAAATAAATGGCCATGTTTACCCATCCATTGTCTATAGCCGCTAAGCATAGAGACACACAGGACAAACAACCATGCATGCGCTCAGTCACACCTAGGGAAAAAAATGCTGCACGCCTCCTTTTCTTTCTGGCAAAACTGACACCGAAATTGTATTAATCAGTGGGATTCTGTGACTTTTGTGCGATCAGGAAAAGCTTTCACAAAAAAACTATAAGACCTAAAGCTATTCCTGAGATATTTTCTTAAATCAGAAAGACATAATCACAAGCTGAGCGAAAACGGTGACAATGGAGCAAAAGATGTGGCCATCAAAGCAAGTTGAAATCTTTTTTGCTTGGAAAACCTGCCTACACTCTGGCGAATGGCCATCTGCCCTCTAACATTGGCATTTTCCTGCAAACTTTGCGGCGCCTTTTATTACACATGTTGAAGAAACCGTGGCAGGTATAAGCCTACCGTCCTCACTTGTGAAGACAGGACAGATACATCTACAAACTGAAAGTTGAACTGTGTTTTCTAGGTGAATGTAAATCTGCAAAGGGTCAAAAATATTGGATTTTTCAGGATTTCTTCCTCGCCTGACTCCATTCATTCCTAATATGACTTTTGGGAAGTATAAGGCAGTATAACCAGTCAATTTAATTTTATTTATATAGCTCCAATTTACAACACATGCCATCTCAAATGGAGATGACGGATGTAGCCGCCATGCATTGCATGCGGCAGAGACCCAGGGCAATGCATTTTTTCGTCTTTCCACATTACAGTCGCTCGGTAAAATTAATCTCGGCCGCTCTGAGTTGAACAGACAGAAGGGATTGGCAAGCCTCCTATTTGCTTGGCTGCTTAGTCGGTGCGTTTTGAGCTAATTGTTTGCGAAAGAGAGGCTAAATGTCGAACATCACTGGTTACTATGGTGGTTCCTGCTTTTTTCTGAAGAGCACAGACACCAAAACTACAGTTTAAGCCTACATAGAAACTGTAATTGATATGCTATATTTTTTCTGCGCAAGGTTTACGTTGAAGATATGTTAGGTTAAAAGAAAATTTAAAGCTCCAGTATAATTGTAAAAAATCTGAGTTTCACTGTAGCATCTATTGGTATGAGAGACACACTTTAGTGAAAGCATGGGTGGTTAAATTAAACTGAAGCTATCAAGGTAGTTTAAATAGCAAACATTTCAGAATATTTCACTGGTTCACATTCTAGACTGTGTTGTTTCATTGTTCTCTAAAGACCAACATTTGGAGGTAAAAACACCCTTTTAATATTAGTGAAACAAAATACAGTTGTTCAAGTCTAAAAGATATCATGCATAAGCAATAGAGCGCCAAGGTCTTATCGGTTTTAACAATGTGCATGTAAAGTTTTCCATTTTTGTTTTTGAAAGTTTTGTGATGCACGACATTGTTCCCAAATAAGCTTTTGTACGGGTTTTTAACTCTCTCACACTTTGAGATGGGTAGTAAATTGAAAAGTTTATCCAAAACGAGAAAAAGATTTTAGCAAATTTGTAATAAGTGAGACTTATTTGTGTGGTTATTTGTCAAGTTCAGTAAAATTCTTCACGGTTTGAGTTAGCATAAAGAGCACCATGCCTCCTCATTTCAGTCTGAGCAATTAAATATAATGTGTAAATATAGCAATCACCAGATATATTTATTGCTGATTTTAGTCCCACATTTGTTTTTCATAAGTATTTTATGATTTGAGATGTCAAACAATAACTATTATGTTCCATTTTTAAATGTCCTCTTTCTGTCCCTTTCTGCAGGAGGTGCTTGAAGCGATAGCAGAGAGTGCGTTCAAGACTTCCCAATATCCTCTAATCCTGTCTTTTGAAAACCACGTTGACTCGTAAGTCCAGTTTTTCACACCAATGCTGACCTCCACTATTAAACTCTACCAGTTTGACATTTGGTTCGTGTTTGAACTTCACTGTAAAGTGGTCACTGATGCTGGAAGGCACTTAGGGTTCCAGTTTGTAACAGATTTATGTCATTTCAGAGCCAAACAGCAGGCCAAAATGGCGGAGTACTGCAGGACCATCTTTGGAGATGCCTTGCTCATTGATCCACTGGAGAAATATCCGGTAAGACTCAAGTCCGTGTTCGCCGTTCCAGAGCGTCTGATTTAATCAGATCCATTTTGGTACTGGGATCTGCTCTTAATACATGATTCACTGCCTCTACAGTCACCGCACAGTTCTTTAAACGAAGCTTAACCTGATCCATGAGCCAAAAACAGGGTAGGAAGAGGGAGGTGGAATGGGTCATTTTGAAAATATTCTAGATAAGAAACAGGGAATTACAGGGATTAATTTGAAATTATATAATTTATAAACAAGAATATTAACATTTTCTTTTGACGATGGCAGAAATCGCTAGGACAAATAGAACTGAGAGCATTAACAGATCGATTTACAAGTAGTACTTATAACTTTTGATCTTACACACAAAGTTGTGTAAACATACACAATAACTGTCTTTGAACATTAGTTTTAGCATTTCATTATAATAAAGCTGCAGTAAGTAGTGTTTGATGCACATTTAGGGTTTATCAATAACACATATGCTCAGTGTAATTGCATGAAATGGGGTTGTTTAAGTCAAGATTAAGCTAGAAAGCATTTTCTCCAACTATATTTAAAATCCTGTTAAGGGCGAAAGGTTAATATTTTAACTTTTTTTTTTTTTTTTGCCATTGATTTCAGGTTATAAATTCCTGAAATAGTCCAAACCCAACTCAAAACAAAGATTATGAGTTTTTTAAAGACAAATTGGGGATACAGGGGATTTTGAAAATGGTGGGAAATCACAGTTAATGAAAAAATAATTACAGAGATTGGGATAAATACTTCTCAATTTTACACTGCCTGACCAAAATAAATAAATAAATAAATAGTGACCCAAAAAACAAAAGGTTACAATCTAATATTTTGTTGGAGCACCTTTAGCTTTGATTACGGCCCGCATTCACTTTGGCATTGTGCCGATAAGCTTCTGCAATGTCACAAGATTTATTTCCACCCAGTGTTGCATTAGTTTTTCACCAAGATCTCACATTGATGATTGTAGAGTCCGCCTGCTGCACAAAGCTTTCTCCAGCACATCCCAGGTATTCTCACTGGGGTTTAAGGTCTGGACTCTATGGAGGCCAACCCATGTGTGAAAATGCCGTCTCAAGCTCCCTGAAACACTCTCTCACAGTTTCAATTAAATTCAATTCAATTTCATTTATATAGCGCCAATTCATGAAACATGTCATCTCGAGGCACTTTACTAGGCATGATGGGTAAACCCTTTACCTGCCTCTCTTACCCTGATGCGCCCATCATGCTGGAGCGGGGTAAACCTTCCAGCCTTTAATCATGCGTTGGACAGTTCTTTGGGAGTTTCTGCATTCTCCTAGATGTTCTCTCTGCTTGATGCACGCCAGTGATTTTTACCTTTCTGAAACAGACTGGCATCTTTTCCACGATCACAGGGTGTGTCGTTCAACAAGGTTGTTTAAGAAATGATAAGCAACTCTTTGCACCAGTTGGGTTTAAATAACTTGTTGCCAGCTGAAACATAATCGCCCGTGCAGTAATTATCAAATAGGAGGCTGGTACCTATTTGATAAGTTAAATCCAGGTGCCGACTTTATTTTTTTTGGCAGGTCACTGTATTTTACAAGCTGAACCAGAAATTTTACCAGATGGATACAGCCTGTGCTTCTAGGAGATTCATAAAATACAGCTCTGTCAGTGTTGCAACATTTACAGGAAAAACACTAATGTAGGTTTTACAGCAACAAAACGAATAACGTTAACCTCAGTTTTAAAACTCTTGGGTTGGTTTTGTGGAATTTAAGATGGTATATCTGAGCTTATTAACCAGTCTTTTGCTAATTGTTAATCTAGTATTGATGCTCAAACGTCACCATTTATCATCTTTATGGTCCCTCGTTAGACTAGTGCCAGTCAGCTGGCATAATGTACCCACTCTAAGATCAGAAATCTTGTGTACAGATTCAACGCGTCTGGAGGACTCAAAAAAATTAAATGATTCTTGTTTTAATTATGCATCAAAAAAGCAACATCCTATACACTTCTTGTTATTGGAGACACTTGAGAATGTGCCTACGTGGATTATAGTGTTTAGAGTTTTTTTTTATTCTGAATTTTTTGTTGTTGTTGCTGTTGTTTTTGTCTTTGTTTTAAATGGACCAAAAGTGTCTGAAATAAAGATTGATTGATTGATTGGTTGATTTATGACTTTTAGCTCGTCAAAGGTCAACAGCTTCCCTCACCGCAAGATCTGCTGGGAAAGATCCTCATCAAAAACAAGAAGAAGCGTCTTCACCCCGTTGAGAATAGTAGCATACGCCGCAAAGAGCCTGGGGGCCAGTCGTCGCTTCCCTCTGGTAGGAGTGTCTCGTGCCGTGGGAGTTTTCTGGAAAGCCTCAGTTGACATTTGTCAAGCAGACAGCCTTAAAGAGGACGTGCCATAAAAGTTCATTGCTAAAGTAGCTGGCCGTTCAGGGATTGGTGCGGCCAAAATGGAAAGTTGGGTGGAAGGAAAAAGTGTGGCAAAATAGATGAACAAGCATCAGGGGCTAAATGGACAGAAAATGTGGCATTCTTTGTGTTAATTCAATTCAGTTAAAGAAATATGCTATTAATCTCAGAGGGAAATGTAATTTTACGACTTTTAAATCAGATGTCAGAAAGTTCTCATCTGAGCAAAGAGAAAAAGGACTGAATCTTTGCCCTGCTTTCTGTGCAGATTCGCCTCTCGCGGACAGAGAGGGACAGCAACTTCTGTCCAACGGCGATCAAAAGCTGCCGGCCAAAGACATGGGGCGTCGTAAGTCCCTCGGTAGATACAAACAGAACTGAATGGATTTGATGGGTGTACGTGTACCATTTCTGGATGTACTTATCTTGTTCTGGCAGGTGAAGGAGAGAGTGAGGAGGAAGAGGAGGATGAACCCGTGCAGGAGATTAAAAAGCCTGCTTCTGATGAGGTAAGGGGCGTCAGAGGGTGCTGATGGGTCCTCTGATGGGCTCCTGGAGGGGCTTTCTGATGGATTACCGCCATCTTCCTCCTGCAGGGTACGGCCAGCAGTGAGGCCGTCGCTACTGAGGAGATGTCCACTCTTGTCAACTACATCGAACCTGTTAAATTCAAAGGCTTTGACGCTGCATCTTGTGAGTTTGTGTTTGCAGACGATGATGGAAACGGTGGCAGAAACGTGGCTTTCTGCACTTTTTCTGTTAACTCTACACACAGAGTGACTGACATAATGTCTCTCGTTGTTCTGTCTCTAAAATTCATCCTGGCTAACTTCCCTTTTTACCGTTCCTTTTTATCAGACAAGAAGAAGTACTTTGAGATGTCTTCATTTGTGGAAACCAAAGGCCTGGAAGCCCTGAAAAACGCCCCCATTGACTTTGTTGAGTATCCTTGAAAGCTTGAAAGAGAGTTTGTGTGCTAGTCTTTCTGCTACTATTTCTCAGATTCAATACAGAGGTTTATAAAATGGACATATTGGCACTACATCACATCCCTATCCCATTTAGCCACCAGTAAATTAGACTTAGACAACTTTATTTGTCATTTTGTATGCACAGACTGCGTACAGAACGAAATTTCGTTTGCATACAGCTTAAAAAAATCACAGTGAGTTGCAGTAAATTACAGGATTGGGTGCACCAGTGATTTATAGTAAACAATTGAAATGTAAACAATGTAAACAATGCAGGTGAAATAGACAGTGTGCGATTCACAGTGCAAAGGTGAGTATTATTTAAACCGTGTAAGAAATAGAGATATAGAGATAGAAGAAATAGAGATAGAATCTAAACATTTAAACTATTGGTTTCAGGATCAGTATTTTGGACTCCGAGCTTAAAGAAAGCTGCTGTGTAAAACGAAAGTTACGTATGTAACTACGGTTCTATGAATCCTGGATGACCGCCAGAGGCGGTGCTGAAAGCACTGAATGTTCCCTTCGGGCATGCGCAGTTCGAGTAATTATACCAACAGAGTCACACCTGTGACGCCGGATGACCACTCGGAGGCTATATAGCCTGCTGTCATCCTTGGCTCTGTTCCTACAGAATCTTCTCGCAGAAGCAAGGATTCTGAGTGACAGAGAAGCTCTGGCGGTCATCCAGGATTCATAGAACCGTAGTTACATACGTAACTTTCGTTCTATTTCATCCCTCCTGACCGCCAGAGGCGGTGCTGAAAGCACTGAATGACTAATGCCAACTATGTCACAAGGAATCCTGAGCACATACCTCACTGAGAGGGCCCAGCAGGACCTTGTAAAAGGACCTGACCCAGTGGATGAGGGACAGTCACATTGACGTTGTAGAACCTCGTGAAGGTGGTCGGGGAAGCCCATGATGCAGCAGCACATATTGCTTCCAGAGGGACCCCTCTCAAAGCCGCCCAGGAAGCAGAGAGGCTCCTGGTGGAATGTGCCCTCACCCTGACTGGCAGGGAGCGGTGACCTACAGCGTAGGCGTGGCAGATGGCGCTCACTATCCAATGAGACAGACGCTGCTTGGAAAGAGGGTAGCCTAACCTCGGACCCCCATAACACAGAAAAAGCTGGTCTGAGCGTCTTAGACTTGCGGTGGCCGAAATATATGCTTCCAATGCCCTTACTGGGCACAATAACTCAGACCCCTCGGTTGCACCTGACTGGGGCTGAAACCGAGCCAACTGCAATGGCTCGTTACGGTGAAAAGGAGACAACACCTTAGGCACAAATGCAGTATTAGGCCACAGGGTAACACCGGAGTCATCTGGAGCCCACCTGATACATGTAGGGCTGACAGAGAGAGCATGTAACTCACTGACTCTCTTAGCCGACACGATAGCCAACAGAAAGGCGGTCTTGCAAGAAAGCCACTTGAGGTCCGCTTGTGCCAAAGGCTCGAATGGAGGATGGCACAGGGCCGCAAGAACCAATGGTAGGTCCCAATCGGGCACTCGTGGAGCCGGCAGCAGGCGTAACCTACGAGCACCGCGCAGAAAAAGAGAGACCAGATCATGGCGCCCTACTGTACGGTCGTCGACAGGTAGGTGACGACATGAAATTGCCGCAACATACACCTTAAGGGTCGAAGGAGAGCGGCCCTTATCAAGGAGAGACTGGAGGAACTCCAGAATTGTGGGCACCGAGCAGGTAACCGGATTCTCATTGTGGGCAGAGCACCACTGAGAAAAAAGACGCCATCTGTTGTCATACTGCAGCCTAGTGGAGGGCGCCCTAGCACTCAAAATGGTGTGTCTGACAGGTTCTGAACACCCAGTCAGCCTCCCAGGGGCCAGGCCCACAGCTGGAGACGTTGAGGGTTGGGGTGCCATATCTGTCCCCCCAACTGAGACAGCAGGTCCCTCCTTGTTGGAAGACGCCATGGAGTACTGAGACACAGACTCCGAAGCAGCGGGAACCACGGGCGTGCTGGCCAGAACGTAGCTACCAGCAACACCCTGTGGCCTCCCTCGAGAACCCTCCGTAGAGTAGGCCAAATCAGCGAGAGGGGTGGAAAGGCATACAGGAGAACCTGTGGCCATGGATGAGCCAGCGCATCCTGGCCCAGTGCGCCCCCGACCCCTGTCAGGGAATACCATAGGGGGCACTGGGTTGACTCCTCTGTGGCAAACAGATCTACCTCTGCCTGGCCAAAGAGGTTCCAGATCTTGCGCACTACGTCGCGGTGAAGAGACCACTCTCCCGGAGCAGGTGCCTGGCGGGATAGAGAGTCTGCAACCTGGTTCTGCCGCCCTGGTAGATATGCTGCGCGCAGGGTGGACAGACGGGGAAACGCCCATTCCAGGAGATCCCTGGACACCTCCAGGAGACGTGCTGACCTGGTGCCTCCCTGGTGGTTGATATGGTAAACAACAGAGGTGTTGTCCGTTCGAACCAACACATGCCGTCCTTCTAGGTGGGGCAGAAGGCACCTGAGGGCCATGTGCACAGCCCGCAGCTCCAGCACGTTTATGTGCTCGGTGCGCTCCCTTGGTCCCCAGAGACCCCGAACCGTTCTGTGTTGCCACACGGCGCCCCAGCCCTTGGGGCTGGCATCCGTGGTGACCACTTCCCTTCGAGACACCACTAACCCCATTGGAACGCCACAGGACAAAAAGGGTCCTGTCCTGCCAATGAGCTAGGGCACGGAGGCACAGCCTCGTCACCATGAGCCTGTGACGTCTGTGCAGCCTGGCATCTAGGTGAAAGCTGTTGAGCCACCGCTGCAAAGGGCGCAGAAGGAGCAAACCCAAGGGCACGACACGAGTGACCGATGTCAGTTTGCCCAGCATTCGCAGGAAGACGCTGTAAGGAAACTGCCTGCCCAGCCTGAATCGACCGACAAACTGGAGTATGTCGTACACCCTGTGAACAGACGGACGGGCCTTCATGGTAGTGGAGTCCAGATGCATCCCAAGAAAGGTGGTTGTCTGAGATGGAACCAGACAACTCTTTGCAAGGTTGACTTTGAGGCCCAACCGTGACACCTGGAGAAGAAGCCGGGACGTATCCCGAGAGGCAGCTACCTGAGTGGGAGCACAGAGAAGCCAGTCGTCCAGGTATGGCAGAATCCTGACTCCGGAGGCCTGCAGAGGAGAGAGGGCCGCTTTCACGCAACGAGTAAACACCCTCGGGGAAAGGGAGAGCCCGAATGGGAGCACCCGGAATTGCCAATGGCGACCCTGATAAGCAAACCTGAGAAAGCGGCGATGTTCTGCCGCAATAGGTACATGGAAGTAGGCATCTGTCAGATCTACTGACGTAAACCAATCCCCTGCCACGACAGTCTGAAGGACCTCTGCTGTGGTGAGCATGTGGAATGGAAGGACTTTCATGTACTGATTGAGTCCCCTTAAATCTAGAACGGGGCGAAAACCGCCAGTCTTCTTTGCCACGAGGAAGTACGTGGAATAGTAGCCTCTGGGTTGCCGCAGAGGATCCACAGCCTCGATTGCTCCCTTGGCTAGGAGGGCGGAAAGCTCCTGGTCTAGTGCCAAGGATTTCACCGGGTCGGTGATAATGGTCATTTTGACCCGGCGTGAGAGAGGGGGCCGCCGTCGGAACTGGAGTCTGTAGCCATGGGTTAGGGTGGCAACCACCCATGGATCCACAGAGTGAGCAGCCCAGAAACGTAGCTGCTGATGGGAAAAATGTCCGACGGCTGGCCCGGTGGCGTCGTCTTCTATCCCCTCGGCCTCTGGGAGCCCTGGGGGGAGGACGTCCAGGATCTGAGGCCCGGGTCGGTCTAGCTGGGCGGCCGACTGGCCTACGAAAGTCCCTGCTGGGTCTCTGCCGCAGATCACGGGGATAGGAACCACCAGATCCATCACCAGTCTGAGGCCGTGGCCGAACGCTGGGGGTAGTAGCAGGGCGCCCTGAACGCTGAGGAAAGGGGGGTACGCTCCTGCGAAGGCCAGAAAGCTGCTGGCTGGTCTGACGCGCCTGAATAGTCCGCTCCAGTGCCTCCAGGGCAGCTGACCCAAACAACTCCCCTGGCACGACCGGGACACCCCTGAGGGTCCTACGGCAAGCCTCCGTGAGAGGAGACTGTGCAAGCCAGACCTGTCTACGAGCTTGGACAAGGAATGACATGACTCGACCGAGCTCTCTGGTCATTAGTGCAAAGGCCTGCAACGCTGCATCACTAAAGCCAACCGCTGCAGCTGCACCACCAGCGTCCTGAACGGATGTAGAGAGGGCAAACATGAGGTGCGCCAGGGAGTTGCCAAGACGTCCCGCACGCGCTCCTGCATTGTATGCCTTACACAAGAGGTCATCTGTAACCCGGCATTGAGTCCGTGGGCACCTGACCTCAGGACGCAGGGCCTCATCTGGTGACACAATCAGTGAAGCAACAGCTGGTTCAACTGCTGGCATACGGTCCAGGCCGGCTTTCACCGACTCGTGCATGGCAGCCAACACCCGACCGTCTGAGGAGAGCCGTGATAACGCTCTCGGGTCCCGCCAGCAAGCGTGCAACTCCTTAAGGTACTCCTCTGATGGAGGTACAGAAAATGGAGTAGGGGCCCGTCCGCGTCTGAAAAAGGCACTCCCGGAGTCGGACACCTCTCCTTGCGGGAGTTCTAGCTGCAGCTGCTTCAGGGCCATGGACATGACATCCCGCATGGAACTGTCACTGGCCTCCCCAACTGCACTCCGGGATGAAAACGACCCATTGTCAGAGGCTTGAGAGGACCCTGCCTCCTCCTCATCTCTGAAATGAGAAGCAGAGGCAGCCAGAGATATGACGTCCTCCTCCGCAACTAGTTCAGGCATGGGTGGGGAGGAGAGCCCAGCCACTGGAAGAGAGGTATCAGACCGATGTGTCTGCAGCAAGGACTTCATCTCTGCCAACTCCGCTGACAACTGTTCCACCCTTGTGGCCAGGCCCTGGTCAAGTTTGGCCCGTCTCCTCCTCCGAGGGGGTGCTGAGACCGCAGACCCACCACGGCGCTTAGAACGCCTGGGGGGATCCACCTGTCCAGAGGGCGGAAGGTCAGAACCCTCCTTGGGGCACAACTGTGCCAACCGGGCCACCCTCACTGCATGTGGCATAAAACTGCAATTCATGCAGGGGTTCTCGGACAACGCCTCCACAAGGTGCTCATGTCCAAGGCAGGTAGGGCACAGGTCGTGGCCATCCTCTGCCTGGAGGGCAGCCCCACAATCCCTGCAGCTATGGAAGCCATCCATGTCTAAGGTCGCAAGGCTCAACCCAATTAAATGAAAATGCGCTAAAATCGGGAGAGGGGGCGCGAACGCAGCCGTCACCAGTTATGGCAGAGCCAAGAAATAGGCTGCAAACACAAGGAGGCTGATATTGGGAGAGGGGGCGAACACGCTACCGTCACCAGGTATAAAACCAATAAATCAAAGGCGCTAACAACGTTAGCCGTACTTCGCACTTGAGTAAATCAACTTATTAGTCACACTGGGAGAGGGGGCGGACACGCTGCCGTCACCAGGTATAAACTGGTAAACCGAAATGGGCTAACAACATTAGCCGTACACAACTTCGGTAAATGATGTTGGTCGCACTGGGAGAGGGAGCGAACACGCTACCGTCACCGGTATAAACTGATAAACCAAAGAACTAACAACGTTAGTCGTCTTTAGACCTCGGTAAATTAACTTATTAGTCACACTGGGAGAGGGGGCGAACACGCTGCCGTCATCAGGTATAAACTGGTAAACCGAAATGGGCTAACAACATTAGCCGTACACAATCAACAGCCCCAGCTGTAGGTAACAGGGTAACGAAAAGCCGTGAGCTGGGAGAGGGGGCGCGAACGCTACCGTCACCAACAAACAGCTTACTTACCTTCCAAAGAACTTCCACAATCAACCCGTTGCAGCCCTGGGAGGGCGGAAGAAAAACCGCAACTCCGCGCGATGGGGCGTCACACAACGGGGAAGTTAGCGAACTGCTTGCGAGAAGAAAAAAGGAACAGAGCCAAGGATGACAGCAGGCTATATAGCCTCCGAGTGGTCATCCGGCGTCACAGGTGTGACTCTGTTGGTATAATTACTCGAACTGCGCATGCCCGAAGGGAACATTCAGTGCTTTCAGCACCGCCTCTGCCGGTCAGGAGGGATGAAATAGAACAGTCTTGTCCCAGACTCTGCATTTTCAGTTATCATCTAAATTAGGCAAATAATGGAGACCCTAAATGATAAAGACATGATATCCCATCTAGTTTCTCCACATGCTTCTAGTCTTTGTTCAGAGCTAAACTAGGTTTGAACCATCCAACAGCCTGGACACCATCAGGAACAGATTTGTTTTACCCTTGCAGCTTTCAGCGTGTGATAAATTGAACCCACAGATCCTTGACGACACTCTTCCAGGTACAATAAGAACCAGCTTAGCCGGATCTACCCCAAAGGAACGAGGGTGGACAGCTCCAACTACATGCCTCAGATCTTCTGGAACGCCGGTTGCCAGATGGTGGCGCTGAACTTTCAGACTCTCGGTGAGAACTGTTGATGTAATTGTTCATATTTACGTGTAGACCCAGTAGCATTGGAACATCGTCGCTCCACACAGGTCCATTTTAATTCCTCCAAGCGTTTTACCACTATAAACACCCTCTAAGGACGACTCAACTTCAGAGTTTCGCTAAACCATTTATTCTAAATATGGCAAAGAAATAATCACAAGTTTACTCTTAAAACAAAAACGAGAAAGTGGATATTCAAATATTTCTGTCCATATCAATGGTCAGAACAGTGATTAATACGTTCAAAACAACTGGAAGTGTGACAACCAAGGTTGTAGGTGGATCCACAGCTATCCTGCCACTACAACCAATGATTGGGGGGGGGGGGGGGGGGGGTACAAGGGAGGTTAAAGAACAACTTTATTATTAGCGATAGCCACCAGAGTGGTATCCTGGGGTAGGTTCTGCTCAGCTCTACACTTTTTTGCAGTGAACACAATACATAAGATGAGTATGTGTAATATGTCCACTGTTGGGTTTAGTGGAGTATTTGTGATGCTATGGACCTGTTTTATTTACAAAGGCCCTGGAAACCATGTTAGAGTATCACATCATTTGCCCCAAATAAACCCTGAAATGTTACACCAAGCGTACAATCAAATGCACCCGTCTTACCTGCTTCGATGCGTTGAGTTCCATTTAGTGTTTGTATATAAAAACTGCAGGCTGCAGGCAAAATATGGGACAGAGAGTGTCAAACACGAGACGCTCAAATCTGGCTCAAAATACGGGATGTCCAAGCTAAAACGGGACAGTTATCAACCTTAGCCATAGAGAAGTCTTTGTGGATGTGTGGTGAGAGCCAGGACAGTGACGTAAAACACGGACGAAATGCAACATACCCGTCCCGATTGCAGATGCTTTGAAAACTATTTGATGCATATCTCATTTAATACCACTTTTGAAAGTGGTACAAATTGGATTTATTTTTTTTGGGGGGGGACGAAAAGATCGGAATTGGGCTGTTGTCACTGCCATGAAAAAAGATTAATGGGTCGCATTTGGCAAAAAAAAATTGGATTTGGATCAGATTTGCCTGCTGTATGAATTTAGCCTTAAAGACAACAGCCTTGCGGTTGTTTTGGCTACTTTCTCTGCTATAATTTTGCCATATCTATGGCCCTTAAACAACAAAAAACAGGGTGCAAAATTAACTGTAAATCCGACAGTTCTGGTGGTTACGAAATGGCAGTTCGGCTTAAATCCTTACATTTAAAGTGAAGGCCAAGGCGTTGGAGTCAACTTTAAAGCAAGAGGAGATGCAAACGCTAAAATCTGCTCATCTTAAAGTACTTCTTGAATCTGAGATCGACCAACTTGGAAATACATGCATTAGTGACCATATTTTAAAAAAATTTGGCATTAAGATCGTGATTGCACCGATAAAAGTTTTTTTAAGGACTTATAATTGTCCCTCGGCGACCGCTAGGCTGAAAATCCACAATTTGGGTCACGTGGTACGATAACGTAGTTTGTAGGTGTAGCCCAGGCTACGCTACAGAGAGTACAATGGAGTACACCACAACAAGTTCAAAATGATTTTAACACGAAAGACAGCGCGAGCGTCTGTTACGACTCGGGTAAGTCTGACAAAAACATTTTAGGAGAATAAACGAAATGGTTTGCTAATGTATAATTGGAATCGGTGCTCATAATCGCGGTTCTGGCTGACGGTTTGGATGTAAACACGGAAACAACTCGTTGAAGCTCGATTGCCTGGCATCGTTTATGACGGCTGAAATCCGCCAAAACAGCACAGATTTTCACAGGGGAACTGAATTTCGCACAACACCGGGACTTTTTGAGTTCGGAAATGTGTGTAAGGAGACATTATCCTTGTTGGTATTTGACCAACGATAAGCCACACACTTTTTAGCCATGTTTAATCCGTCTATTTGTCTTTGAGAAAGCGAGTTTGAAACCAGGAAGTATCTTGTTACCATGTCAACAGATCAACGCTTGCTTACGAATTACGTCATCGGTCACCCAACATTTTTTTATGAGCCTTGAGCTAAAAAGCCTTAAAAATCCACTTTTTCATCAAATTTTGTATATTTTTTTTTCCTCTGGTCTTAATAATATGTGAACTTTCTAACATTTAGCAACTTGTATGATCTCAGAATCAAGAAGTACTTTAACAACTGCAAAAACTCTGTGTATGAATATTGCTGCGCAGCACAAACGCACTCAGAGCAGTAACTCAGCACTCACCTTGAGGAAAACTGTTGTTGCAGCTTTTTCAGATTACTAAAGTTTGCCTCTGAAAACTGTGTAAGTTCTTCTTTCACCTCAAACGGACCATCATTAATTGACGTTAGGAAGAGCTGCCCTTTCTTTGAGTTCATTATGTAAAAACAGCTTTGCTCAGTTCACAGTATCAAAAACGAGCGAACGCCACTCATAGTCGTTTACACTCAACACTTGAGTTCATGCAATCTGTGTTGTAAATAGTCCATCCATGCGTAACGCCATAACTGTGCAAAAAGTCCTGACAGATCTGTCTTTCTTTATGCTTCAACCTTTCAAGATTTTGCAAAACCAGATTAATTTATTAAAGCATTCCTTTTTTCTCTGCTGAAATAATGGACTCTGTCTTATCTTTTTTTTTCTAAATTTCTCTTTGTGCACTGCAAAAACAGACCTTAAAATAAGTAAAATGTGCTTAAAATTTGGGTTTTTGTCCTTGATTTGAGCAGATAAATTATATTATCTGCCATTGGAATGAGTATTTTGACCCCTAAAATAAGATAAATAGACATCCTGCACTTGAAATAAGACGATGGAGATGAGTTGTTCCTATTTTATGTGCAAAAATATTTTTCCATTTGCAGATCATCTTATCTACCTGCTCAAATCAAGGACAGATACACTAATTTTAAGACAATTTTACTAATTTTTAATTCCGTTTTTGCAGTGTGAAGTTGAGCAGTTGGAGAGGAATACATTTTAAGGTCTATTACTTGTCTTTACTAGCTGTGCCAAAAAAACAAGAAAAAGCTGTGTTATAAAAGCTTTTATGTCAGCCTTTGCAAAAACTAACCTTCTGCGCATTTTTAAAAATCTTTTTTTGTTTGTATTTAGACCTGGCTATGCAGTTGAACATGGGTGTATTTGAATATAACGGTCACTGTGGCTACCTGCTGAAGCCAGAGTTCATGAGGAGGGCAGACAAACACTTTGACCCCTTTACGGAAAGCATAGTGGACGGGATTGTTGCCAATACCGTCACGATCAAGGTACATTCAAAGTTGTTGTTGCTTTTTAATTGTCAGATTAAAGCAGCAGGTGTCAGCCTGCAATAACTGTCGGTAACTTCACCTCCACCAGGTGATTTCGGGTCAGTTCCTGACGGATAAAAAGGTGGGTGTATACGTGGAGATAGACATGTTTGGACTTCCAACCGATACAAAGAGGAAGTTCAGAACCAGGACCTCCAATGGGAACTCCCTGGACCCGACGTGGCACGATGATGAAATTGCTGATTTCTATCACGTCAGTCACGCACACGCTTATTAAATCTGGTTCTCTCATTTTACCTTCTGTCTCACATTATTTTGTTAAACGTGTTGGTTCCAACATTTTCCAGGTGGTTCTCCCTACACTGGCCTCTTTGAGGATAGCTGCTTTTGAGGAAAATGGCAAGTTTATTGGACACCGAATTCTCCCCGTTTCAGCCATCAGACCTGGTGAGCTTACTGAGATCTATGTGAACTGAAGGCGAAGTCATAAAAATAAAATAGAATATGTCATTAATCTTTTTTTTAACCTGTCATTAATGGATATCTATCTTTTTCTGTGTCTTTCCTTTAGGCTACCACTACATCAACCTGAAGAATGAGCTTAACCAGCCACTTTTCATGCCCTCCCTGCTAGTTTATGTTGAAGCTAAGGATTACGTTCCTAATGAACACCAAGGTAAATGTAGCAAATTTACACTACTAGGAACAGACACACACACACATATATATATATATATATATCTCAATCATTCAAAAGAAATCATGTCACAAAAAAAGAAATAAGCAAAAATGCACATTTCTTTGATTCGAAGTTCAACTTTGTGTTCATTATTATTAAGTTATTTCAGTTAAAAAAATTTATGGTAAGTGTTTAGCATAATTTAGCTGTTGCTTATGTATATTATAATAATATATGGATTTATACAGTTTTAATAGCTTGTTTTCATAGAGCTGCCCGCTTGTTTCTCTCACAAGATTCTGGAAACACTAATTGTCTGCCACCACGATAGGATAGAGGACAGCTTTTTGACAAAATATTGGGAGCTCTCTCTTTATTGGTTGGCAACCCAAGATACCACTGTGCACCAAACCCTAGTTTTAGCTTCATTTTTACTCCTTTTACTATTATTTTTTTTAAATTATGGTTTACTAGATTATTTCTTTGACAAGTTAGCTACAATATTCACACAACAACATTTTTCTGTCTGTTTTTTATGTATTTGGTGTGTCTTTATTGCACTTCTTGGGATAAATAAATGGGTTGATATATCTTTGAAATCCATTAATTGATTCTGTTTTTCAAAGATAAACTCCTGCGACCTGTTTTTGGCAGTTTAGAGCCAGCACTTGGTTAGCTTAGCTTAGCAACTAGCTCGCCTTTCATGCTATCTTATTTGTTGTAGTACTATTTAAGTTCCTTATTGTCTAAAGACAAACATTTGCCTTTTGTACAGCTTAATTAAGCTTAGAAGAAAACAAATTTCTTCAGGTAGCAGTTTGTGACAAACTGGAAGCCTGTAAACATAGTTAAGCATAGTAAATAATCAATGAACATTTCTGGTATGAGGAAAGCAAAACACATTCTGGACCACAGATTACTCCATATTCTCTGATTCTGCCATATTTACAGTATCATGCAGGGGCTACTTACAAATGTACAAAAAAAAATCACTATTCATACTGCAGAAAAGAGCCATAAGAATAATTCATAGTTCTGCTTCTGGAGATCACACAAAACAGACGTGGTTATTTTCCAAGCAGCAAAGAATAGTGTATAAAGCAATACACAATTTAGTTCCTGAAAATATTTTGAAAACTGTTTTTGAACAAGTTGGGGGCTATGATTTGAAGGGGAGTTTAACCTTAAACATCATTGGGCAGATACAACTTTAAAAGCTTTTTCTTTTTGTTTTTTATCTCTGTGAAGTGAAACTGTGGAACAGATTGGGTATATTGCTCAAGTAAAGCCCCAGCATGGCACAGTTTAAAGATCTTTACAAACAAATGATTTTCAGAATGCATTGGAAGGAAGAAGGGCTTTAAAAATGGGTGTAACGTCTACATCCTATGAGAGATAAAACCGTGGTGGAGTTTTGGGCACGTTCTAAATATGTGTACGTAGTTGAATGGTTATTGGATTGCAAATCCAACACTTGTATAAAACCTACGTGCCACAATAGTTAATATGGATGGAGGGGTAGGTTCAAATGAGCTTTTTGGTTCTACCATTCCCCTTTTGGGCATCATGGGAAATATCTTGTCTGCTAATTGATGAACTCTGTTATGTGGGGCTCTCTAGTGGACTGAGAAAAAGCTCTACTCTCATAAAGCTAAGCTAACTATGTGCCTTTGGTGTGTGTTTCTTCAGAATATGCTGATGCTCTGACCAACCCCATTAAACACATCAGTAAATTATGCAAGAGAGAGCTACAGCTTGCTGCTCTCCTTGAGGATATGAATCAGGTGAGTCACAAAGACGTTTTTTTACTTTGTCGAGGAGTTAGCTCGCACATGTGGGGTGTGAAGATCTTCCCTGTTTGATTCTTTATTTTTGTCTGTTTTAATGAACAAAATTTGGACAGGAGATCAAAGCGGAAGGCACTCCGCAGGACGTGGCCTCTCCTATTCAGCCGGTTCCCGACAGTGTTTTTGACGAGTGTCCTGAGGAGTCAAAAATATCAGGTAGGAGCATCCAAAATGTCCCTTCTCCTAGCCAACCCTCTAGTGTTGTCCTTAATTGACGGTTCGTTAGATGCAGGGGCGCCTCCAGAAGCCTTTCATAGGGGGGGCAGATGGGGCCACTTAAACTCTTGGGGTGGCACTGAAACTAAAAGCCATAATTTGAGGATTTTATTCTACTGTTGTAGTAAACCTGCCTGTAGAAAACTATCAGAAAGAATTAAGTAAACGCCTACTAACATATTTTGGTTTATTCTTTGATTGTTAATATTACTAATGATCTTATATGCATTGACCAATTACAGTACATTTTGAGTAGAACAACAATTACTTTTTGTGTAACTATATTAGGTATAAGGTGTACATTTTTTATTTATTTAAAAACAAAACAACTAATGGGGGGAAAGTAGATACTGACAGATGCAAATAAAAGCATGATACAAGGTCAAGAAGAGCGGCTGCCTTGCTGGCTGTGCATACAATTTACTCTGGCCAGTGGGGTGGCCAGGACATGGCATGGGGGGGCCATGGCCACCCCTGGCCACCCCCTGGTGGCACCACTGGTTAGATGTAATTGCTTTCAGACTCTCTGACAACTGAAAACTGCTTGAACCTTTTCTATGGAGGGGCTTCCTTCCCACTTTCTGGTGCAGTGCAGCAGGATTTGTTGATGCCGCCCTAGCCACTGGTCATAATGTCTTAAGAAAACCGCAGAGAAGAGCTGCAATGTGGGCTAAGCTGATGTCTGTGCCGCGCGTTGCAAGATCCTTTTCCACACTTGGATCACATTACAGCCACAAACGTGGAGGAATCTTGTGTTTTTCTTTTTGTTTTTTGTTTTTTGATGTGACAGACCAACTCAAAGTGCTAAAAATGATGCATGGTTTTAAAACATTTGCTGAAAGAAAGCTAATGTGTAAAGAGACCCACTAGATGTCCTGTTGGTAGCGTCCTGTAAGAAATGCAAAGGAAACAACACGCGTCATCCTGTGGGCAAGCTTTTCGTTTGCAGACACGGGCAACCTGCGTCACTGTGGATGGGAAGAAGGACGGAACCAGATACCGAACGTTTTTTTGGAAGTAAACCCCGACGGCAGCACCTTCCGGCAGGACACTAACCCTTAAACATGAAGCCAGCGTGTCAGCACGGCTCTGTCACACAAAATCCAAACAAATCGCTTTGACGTTTATGTTTGTACCGTGATAAAACGTGGAAAAGCTCAAAGGCTGTTTTAAGAGGCATCACGCTGTGTGGCAGCATCATTTGTTCACGCTCTTTCATGTCCTCCCATAACGTCGGGCCAAATGATCATTGAAGATATTTTATTGTACAAAAAAAAATGTTCTTTTGAATTTGTCTTCAGGCCAACTGAAGCACAAATTTGTGTATGATCATTTGTCCATCATTTGTTGAGCTGTGAGCATTTTCTGTGCTTTTTTTTTTCCTCCCATGCCTCCAGGTGTAGTACAACCTGCTAAGGATTGTAAGGAGGATCTGGTGTCCACGGTGCTCTCAGGTAAGGTCCTCGCCAGGCGCTCATTTCCACCCCGACATGAATAAAGTCATCCTGTCCGTCACATTAAGCTGCCATTGCTAAAAGGTTTGTCGGGGTTGATGTAGGCTGGATCTAATGGGATGTTTTATCTTCTAGAACCGCCGTGTCTATCTCTGGATGACCTGAAGACGCACAAGAGTTACACGAAAGTGAAGAAGAGACAGTCGAAGGAGCTCGGTGAGCTGCAGAAGAAAAACCAGAAGAAGGTAAAAGAAAATTGGAAAAATGTGAAAAATCTTGGTGCGGGTGGAAACTTCTAAAAGAATCACTAGTTTTATTTTTGCTTTTTTTTTTTTCCTTCTTGTGTCCTCATCAGATTCAGTCTGAAACTCAGAAGAAGCGCAGCATGATTGATAAGACCTTCAAACGTAGCATCAAGAAAAGGTGAGTATAGATCAAGGGTCTGCAACCTTCACAATCCAAAGAGTTTTATTTAGCCGTGAGTCCAGCTAAATAAAACTCTTTTAGAGCCGCTAATGTTCCATCACCTTTTGGAGAAATGACAACGTATCTTCTTAGTTTATTATTTACAAATATCTTCCTCGGGAAATGTGTTGCCATTTTTTTAAAGAACCACTTTTTTTATTTCTATTTTTAGATTGGAAAATAAAGAAAATCATAAAATCTTTGCAAAAAGGTTGGATCCACTTTCCACTATCGGCTATAGGGGTTTATCTGTGGAAAGTGATGTTTAAACAATCAAAATTAAATAACACGCCGTTTCCAACCAAACGGCAATAAAAACGGTCCACTCCGGTGTGGAAACTCAATGCAATTGTTCCATTAGAAAAAGTAAAACTTCTGTTACATCTATATTAGAATACCACTACATGGTTAGTCATCATTTTTAGGAAAGTGTCTATGCCAGAGTCCCGTAGCTAAGCTGGTTGTTCCTCTGTGCTCCAGTGACTCCCAGGACGGGCCGCCGCGGGACGTGGAGAAGGAGACGCACCAGCTCCGGGAGCAGCAGCTGCGTGAAGTCCTGGCGCTGCGGCAAGCGCTGTATGAGCTGGAAGCCAAGATGCGAGAGGAGCATTTCCTGGAGGTAACTACCCGGGCTGGGAGATATGGATTAAAAAATAAATCTCAGATTTTATCATACTAAATCCGATTAATCGATTTTTTCCTACTTTTTGTTTATTAAAAAGAAATTAAAGAAATTATTTTAAAACCTTGCTTTTATGTCAAGCATTTCGTCAGGGAGTTGACCTGAATTCAAAGTGCAACTAAAAACAAGCTGTGAAACATGCTTGTAAAACAAGATGGCAGCCGTGCCATTATAAACAATGAAAATATAACATTTGCTGCTAGTGGTATTACACATTGAGCTAAGAACAGGCTTCACTGCACTTGTGAACTTCAAACTAAGTTAAAAAAAAGTAAATAAGTAAATGAAGTACCTCGTATTATGGTAAAATAAAGTTTCCACTTAACAATATTTTGACAATAATTTTGCCTAAACATATATCCAGCATCACAAGCTGTTCTCTTCATGGAAACCCAATGAGTGTATTGGCAAAATAAAATCCAGATTTTCCAAAAATGAAATCTTAAAGAATTGTAAATTCGAATTAATCGATTAAATCGATTTATCGCCCAGCCCTAGTAACTACTAAAAGCTCAATATGCCGACTGCTCTAAGAGGGCCAGGCGCCTCAGCAAGCGCTCATTTCGTACCAAATTTAATAACAGTTTCCACTTTCTAGAGATTGTTTGTGTTTAGGGCTGTCACGATAATCAATAAATCAATTAATCCCAGGATACATTTTAATCCCAGGATGAATTAAACTAATCTTGATATTTTGTGTATGCAAATTATCCCCTTGTGCTTCCCTTTCCTCTCTGAGGTTTCTGTGTTTACTCAACCCTCCCTTCTCGTTTCCTCACTGTAGGAGGAGTTAAATCTTGTCAGGTAGGCAGATGCTCATAGTTTAGCATGATAGCCTCGGTCTACCCTGAACTCCGCTGTAAATACACACAGCTTAAAATCAACATGTGTCAAGTTTATAATTTGCCGTGGGAGGGACTTGCGGAGTTGTCCTGTTTTTCAGGGGTCAGGTTAAGCCCATTTATTCCTGTTGAAATTAAATTTAAATTCTTTAATTGGCCAAGACGTTTTGAAAAAGGTCTTATTAAAGAGGCTCTGGATTCTGTGGATTTTACCCCACACTCTGTGATTTTAGTTTCCCAAATGAAAATAAAAACTGAATCTCCACGTGCTGAACAGACATGGTGGCTCAAAGCTGCAGTTATCCCCATTTCTCGTGCGCCTAGTTCTGACACTTTTTCCTTCCACTCAGTTTTCAATAAACATGCTTGAATACAGCCTCGTTAACGTAGGGCAGGGGTGTCAAACTCATTTCTATATAGGGCCACTTTGGCGTCATGAAGTCATTAAAAGGGCCGGTTGCACGTGTATAGTCGATACTTTTTATAATTTCATTCCAGTTCACATAGAAGTATAAAAAATGCACAGTAACATAAAAGTAGCAAACTTAGGCCCAGTTTATACAGTTTATCTGCAAAGAAAGTTGATATTGGGGTGAGTTACACTAACAGGAGGCACAGTTTTAGCCACTTTATACACTTTAAAAGGATATATGCCTCTACTTTCTGACATGATATGCCTTTTTTTTTTTTGGCTCTTGAGGGCCGGATAATTTATCTTGACGGGGCGGACTGACGTAGGGTGTCAGTGGTTGTCTGCTGAATCTCTCTCATGCCAGCAGTCTTTCCCCTAATTGGATAGGCCAACATGACATTTCTTTAATAAAGATTATTATTTAATATTGAAATTTTTTGACAGAGCTGATTTTGGGTTTTCAGAAATAAATGCTTGAACCACGCTTCTGAAAAACCTGCCGCTGTCTTTTCAGGAAATGAGGAAGCTGAAGTCTTTGGCGAGTGAAATTTACCAGATTCATGAGAAGAAGCTCAAAGAAACCTGCGAGAGGTGAGAGCAACCAGTTATACTTACAACAACAGTCAACACTACAGTTGTTTTTATTTTATTGCTGCTTTTTTTTGTGTGTGTGGGGGGGAGTCTTTTATTTAGAAAGTTAAAGTTTAACTGTGTCTGCAGGGAGAAGAAGGAGATCCAGAAGATCCTGGAAAGGAAGCGCATAAACAGCATAGTTGAAGCCAAGGGCAGAGACAAGGCGGAAGTGTAAAAATAGCATTTTTATCTCCATTTATCATTGTATCTGAGTTAAACCTTCAAGTGGTTATTGTATTTTTTCAACTGAGTCCCTGTTACCTTTCACTGCTCTCTCTACATCTCTTCCTTGTGCTCAATCCGTCTCTCTACAGGGACCAAAACGAGATCAACAGGAAACACATTCAGGAGTCGGTCGACGCTCTCCGCCGGGTACGTAGCACCGCCTCATACAAAGTTTCACACGACTTCATTTACAGCACAGTTTTTCTCTTTTCTGCTTCATCTGGACCGCGTTTTCTACAGAGCAGCTGCTTTTATTGCTTTGATTGGCTTTCCTTTGTGAGTTGATGCTAAAATCTGGCTTTTTTTCTCTGCTCACCAGCTGGAGAGGGCCCAGGAGGCGAGACAAGAAAAGTACACCATGAAGTATCAGGAGCTGGTGCAACAGTTGGAGACGACACAATACTGTGTGAGCTCTTAATGTGTTACAACAAACACAACACAAGAACACGTTATTAAGAATAAAAACATTCATCCAAGCAGGGTTTCTCAACCCTGGTACTCAGGAGGGGTCCTCAGTCTTAAAACGTCTGGGATATGATTTCACTGTTTTTGTGGTCAGGATAAGAACGGAAACAAACAAACAGAAGAAGTCCTGTCCTGGAACATTTAGACGTGTCCCTTCTCCAACACACCTGAACCACACGGTGGGATTCCCAGTCATTTCGGCTGTTTAACAGCATGTTTGTTTGATTCAGGTGTGTTGGAGAAAGGCTCGCGTCTACAAAGAGGGTGGTAGCCCTCCAGGACCGAGCCTGGGCACCAAACGGCACGATGAACAACCGGGAAGTCGCTTCATTTTCTGCTGGATTTAAAACCATGTCCAAGAAACCTGCGAACACATTTTTGTTTCTCTTTTATGCGCTCACTTTAAAGCACGCTAAATTGACATTGAAACACCGATGAGACCTGAAACAAAATCAGGGAAAAGGCCTGATAAGTGCATTCCTAGAAAACAGAAGATCAGATATTTAAGTCAACAAGTTCAAAATGTAACAAAAAAACGTATAAAGTCAAGTGGTGAGAGGAGGGGGGTGGTTAAATACCGTATCAACTTTATTTATGAAGCACTTTATACACCGACAGGACCAAAGTGCTGTACACAATCATAAAACCACAATGCAATTATAAAACAGAAAGGATCGAATATAAAATACATATTAATATACAGACACATTAAAACAAAATGAAACCTCTCAGATTGTGCCAAAAGCCAGAGAAAAAAGATGAGTCTTAAGAAAACAGTGAGTGAAGAGGCCTGTCATTAGCCTCGTGAGACCATCCTGATCTCGCGAGCTTTCAAGGTTTCACTCTCAGATCAGTCTGGCTACTCTCCGTTAAAGAAAATTTGGAGCCGTTCACCAAACGAACGTCCAATCAGCGTTGGCTTTGAGGCGGGTTGAGGTGTGACGCAACGAGAAGCGCGACAGTTCAGTCTAAAGAACATGGCGGCTTCAGCCGATGAAACTAGCGTTAGCGTGGCTATCGAGCAAGTTTTATCGGAATTACAGAGTATTTCTTTGCTGAGCTAACGAGCCTTTACCTGCAGCAGCAAGAGTAGCTTGGCTTGTGGTTGTTTTCGTCGTCGCTCTGTTAGTACGTCATATGCTTCGTTGATCTGATTGGTTTATTTGGCCCGTCTCTCACCAACATAGGCCAATCAGCTAACCAGTATTTTCGCCCCTTCCCAAAATTACTTCAATGGAAGGTTTCCAGATGGATATGCGGATATCTGGCGGAGTCAGGTTAGCCTGTCTTTTGCTCAAAGGAAGAAAAAGCACGGTCCCCTCTGAGATTTGTCTTTGGCATCCTCAGAAGCAAAATACTTTCACAAGATACCGTATCTGTCATAGCTAGGGGATAAACTGGTTTTTGGATCAACCAGCCTTGAGCTGACGCTTCCCTTGAGGTCAAGATTCTGGACAAGACAGCTTCATGGTTCTGTTGGAAGTAGTGTATCGATCAGAAAAAAACCCGATGTTTTGGTGGTTGAGGAGAAATTAGCTCTCCTCGTTCTCCTGAGTGACATTACTTCTTGACCCCACGCCAACCTTGGTTTGTTTGTCCTCTGTGTCCTTTGAACAGCTCCTGTCCCGCCTGGATGAGGAGCTCGACGCGGAGCGCCGTCGGCTGCCAGAGGAGATCTGTCAGCAGTTTGATGTGGACCCAAAGGAAGTCTCCGGTAGCAAATCCCTGTTCTCGTTGCAGTCCAATCACAGCACCCGCCGCTCCGCCCCGCCCTCCAACTGCTCCACGCCCAATTCCCAGTCCAGTCCCTTCTGGAGAACCCCGAACAAGAGCATGGACAGTAGCCTGGCCTCGCTGGCCGATTCAACGTCGTCCTCCACCACTCCGGACCGGTCCGTGGCAGAACTGTATTATAGCTAGACTTCTAAGTTTTACAGAGGAAAAAAAAAAACAATGAGGGGTCTGTAGGGGGCCATATGTGGTGTAGAAATGTTAATGGAGTATCTACTAATTTTATTCTTTTTCTCATTCACTGTTTTTTGTCTACAGAGCTGTATTTTTCATTTTACCATTTTTGACAAATTTTGTTGTTAACATCTTAATCAAATGTTTCTTTTTGCCAATTTTTTTTTTTTTTAAATGCTCTTCTTGATTTAAATGAGTTTCATCTTTTCCATCGTGGTTGCAGCCAGTCAGATTTGCAGCTTTATGGTGACCCAGGGAAGCGTAAACCTTTTGTTTTAATCATCTTTAACCTCTTTTTTTTAACTTTTTTTTTTTTAAGATGTTCTGAACAGCTTTAAACTGTGTCGAGCAACAGCTGGTAAACAGCTGCTGGCATCCGACAGATATGACCACCATTAATGGATATTTTTTAGATCCTTTACGTGTAAAAAAAAAGAAATCAGCTTTGAAAAAGCAAATTCAAGGAATTTTTTTAAAGATTTTTATTTTTTTTTTTTAATTTTAAATTTGAACTGTAATTGCATGGGGTGACCACTAGATGGTGATGCAACCTTACCATTTTTTTTTCTTTTCAGTTTCTGGCTTTTAAATTTTTATTCAAAGCAGTCTGTAACTTCAGGTCTAAGGATGTCACCCTTTTTACACTTGTTCAAGTCTTAAAAATCTTCTTCGCCCCGCTCAGTCGACTCCCTGTTTAAAAACAGAAAAGCGCTCTTGCACGAACTCTGAGGACAAACTTCAGCTTTCCCAGAAACAGCTGATGTGGCGGGGTGTGGCCGTGCCGTTCAGATAATCCCCGCCTCAACAATCTGCTGCCGGGGAATAGTTCTTCTTCTTCGCTCTAAATGGAAATAGGTTCAATTTTGAATGTGTTTTTTTTTTTTTTTAAATCTCCTGTATGTGCCATTGCAGCCTGGGGGAGGACATTTGCTAAATTAGCAGGACTACTGTGGATTAAGGCCCTCCGGTGACTAAAAGCTGCACCATGACATCATAATGTAACTGAGATTCTGTATCAATCCTGTGGTTGTTGACGTTTAAGGCTGATTTTACTTTAAGCGTCCAGTTCCATAACCCCAATGTTTTACTTTGTGTCTAAGTGGACTTAAGTAGATTTAATTTCTCTTGGACATCCCTCTAATTAACTCGGAGTGTCAGAAACGGGTGGTGCACATCGGTAATGGTACGTTAGGTTTGCTTCTACCAAAGCTTCCAGGTTTTCTGTATTTAATTTGCTATTACTCCTGCTTTTTTTATTTTTTTATTTCCTATTTGTCCACTCTGACTGGGGAAATGATGGTACTATGTATAGATAATCTATGTATATGTGTAGCTGTACATGAGTTTTACTACTGACTACTAATGCTGGTGAGTGATTGAGGTTAAAAATGGGGTGAGGGAAAAACCAAAACGAGTCTAATTTTCTTATTTTATTTTATTTTTTACATATTTAGGGAATCCTCTTTGCTTTTATGAGCACTGGCTGCCTTTATTTCTTCTCACCCCTCTGAATTACATATCTGATTGAGCTGATTGTTTTGTGGTTTCTTCAAATAATAGAAGGTGGTGTCCATTCGGGGCTGCTGAGAAATGGGTTTCCATCGCCTCTGCAGGACGGGCGGCTCCAAAATGTCTACACACCACGGTTTCTAAAACGTCAGGTGTTTGAGGCTTAAAAATGCTGAGACCTTGATAAATCCTTTTCCTAACCACCTATATCCTGTCTAGTTTAACTAAAAACATCAAACAAATCTGTTACTGAGGAAAAAATATAAAACTAAAGCAGCAACAACCTGGGTGTAAAGTCTAATTATAACATTCAGTCTTTGTTGTTAGGAGTCCATCAGTATTCCACTTTCTGACTTGGTAAATATTGCCTCTGCCTCCAAAAGAACATCTGGAGACCACAGATTGTCTTTGCTCTGTACTTTCTAGGCTCTAGCGGAGATAGTGAAGTCAACTTTTTATGGATTTGGATGTTTGGACTTGATGCAAGGCAGATAATAATATCCATCTTCACCTTGTTGAAAGCTTTTGGTCCAAACTGACTGGTACTTGGAACAGCTCACAGTTTTCTCCGCCCTGAGACCAAAACAGCTCCAGCTGTAGTAATTTAACCCCACAGCATGCTGCAGCCACCACCCTGCTTCACTGTATTTGGTGATGTGCTGCGCTGTTTCTTTTTTGCTGAGCAAAACCTTCGAGTTTGTGGGCCTTAGGTTTTTAGTTCCTTCATACCGTAGTGCTTATTCCCGTAGGGATCTTGGGAGATTTTAACCAGACCTGGATGTCTTCTTTGGAGGAAAGTGATTCTTTCTGAGCAATACATGAGTTTATGTAGAATAAAACTGGTACTTGTTGGAAATTTCGGCTGCTCCTCTTACAGATTTGTTTGATTTTTAGTTGACCTATGCAGGTTAAATAAACATTTGGGAAGGAGTTATGATTTTCTCAAAATTTTAAGTCCATAACACTGGATGGTAAGGCATTTAAGACCTACTGTTTGAGCAGCACAACACTAACTTGCTCCTTTTTTCCGTCACCTGCAGGGGTCAGCACCTCCTTTTTAAATGAAACCTCTTGAGCTTTAAAGATGAGCAGATGATGATTGTCAGGTGCTCTGCACCAACACAGGGCACTCTACTCAGGAGTCAGACGCGTGACTCTTTAACGGTCAAAATCTTTACCAAAAACCTCAACACATTCCTCTCAGCCCGTACAGAAATGGCATTTAATTTTAAATTGGCATCCTTCTGTTCTTTGACTTGGACAGAGTTATCAGGTACTCGCTCGTGTCGCTGTGGTTGAAATGCACTTTTTGCCAATCTGTCCTGGATGTGTTTGTGAAACATGTTCCCATGATGTCAAAACTTCAATACAACCACCTTGCAATTACACTTACTTTTTTGCAAAGTATCTGAAGAAGTTTCTTTTCCCCCTGTTTGCACTTTGAACTTGGGATTTATTTGGTACTATTTTTATTCAGAATGCTGAGGAAAAAGCATCACATCATTTAAACCATTTAATTACTGACTTTTTTTTAAAATTTTTATCCTAAAGACGTGCGTGCATTAGTAAATGCCTTATAGCTGGTGTAGCTATAGCTGCATCAAGGGCAGTTGCAGACTGCATTGTGCTGTCCGCTAAGCTCACATACTTTCAAAAATAGACCAAAAACCCCAAAGGGGTAGAAAAACCTGCCGAATGAATCGCAATTATAGAAATCTATCACATAGTTCAAATAATTCTACATGGGAAATGCATTCTGCATTTTTGGTTCTAAATAGCATCCTACCGGTAACTGTCTTTATCCAGCAGACTTTTAAAGATTGTATCATGTAAAAGGGCACCGTAAAACATATCTTTATTAGATTAGCATAACACTACATTCTGAGACTTAGGGAGAAAAAAAATGTCTGTCAATAATTTCATTGTGAATTAATGTAAAATTACTTTAATTGCTGTTTGGTGTTCAGTAATCTCCTTGTTGGTGGATTAACATAACTTTGTTACAAACTGCATCATTTGGGCATTATATTATGTAGCATCAACAATATTGATGGTAGTGCCATCAGAATCACACCTTATCTTTACAGCCCAGGTTTTTTTGTCTCATGAAAATATTCCAACAGTAAAATCAGAAATGTATGTTTATATATTTTTCATGACATTCTCCTGGTTCCTCAGTATGAGTAGTTTAGATTACAGTGAGGCTACAGGATAACGTATATTTTAGGGTGATGTGGTTTACTGGTTTGCTTAGAAATTATTGATCCTGGGGTAAAACATTTTGTCACTCCAAAACTTGCATTACCTAAATTGAAGGCGGACTAAATTGAAGGCGGACTGCTTTACTGCAACAGTTCATGTTTTTGTTTCAAGACTGGACAGTATCAGCCCTGTGGGGTTTATGGCACAAAGAGTACCAACGACAGCTAGCTGGACTGGATTTGAATACTAAAATTAAGTAAAACGGCCTAGTATAAGAATGTACTTATTGTAATTTCTCAATTAACTGGTAAAATACACTTGTTTAATATTTTCTTTTTGCTGCAGTTACATTTGGGTTGGTATGAAATGTGCCACATATCACCTATATTCAAATGGATAAACTAAATTAACTCAGCTGCTAGCGCTACAAACAGGTGCTATATAGTGCTGGAAAATGTTTAATTTGTTTAACTTTTTCATAGGTCCCAATAACATTGTGATTGATGTAAAATGTGCCAAACATCATTGTCACACTTAATGTAGCACTTTCAGTTGGTTACATAAATGGCTGAAAACAGAAACTATTTCTACTTCTGGTGCTACTTAACAAGAGGCTAGTGCTAATTAGCACTAGCGCTACATTTTAGCCCTCATCTCTAGTGCCGGTTTGTGATGCTAAATTTAGTTATCAATAGGCTACAGCCAATTTTCACTTGAGTGCTACTGTACACCAAAAAAAAAAAAAACACTCAACAAAAACACTTCTCATTTGTTCCATACCATGCGCTTGAGCTAGTTAGCAGGCTAGTGCTAAGTGGCTCTTTCGCTACAAACGAGTCTTAATGATTAGTGCAAGCCTATTGCTACTGCCAGTTAGCAATAGGCTAAATCTTAACTAGTGATATCACAACAAACTAGCCCCTGTACACCATTTAACAGAGGTTTGTAATGAAAATGGTAGTTAGCCATAGGCTAGTGTTAATCAAAGCGATGCACAAACCAACTAAAGATTTTGAAAAATGTAGGGCCAGCATTACAAGTTAATCCTGATCCTAGTTCTGAAGTTTGTAAAATCCATGTTAATTACCAAAAGCACAAATTATGCACAACAGATAATTGCCAATGGCCTAATCCTACTTAAATCTAGCTCTACAAACTGGTGTCAGTCATTGCAGAATAACGCAGGTAAAATAAATACTGCCAAAATGCCAAATATTGCACACAGGCTACTGCAGGCAAACACATTTGTTAATTATTATTTTTTGCACTGTATTAGTTACTTGTATATGTGGCAGAGAACACACAGTTAAATCGTTTTATTTGATGTTAGCCAATTATAAAGAGAGCTAGTATAATGAAGCTAATTAATTTTTGCATTGGGATTATCATTGCAACAAAAGCACCTGGGGTTGTGAGATTTCGTGCCAAAGTAATTTTGTAATTTATGGTAAGGCCATTTTATTATGTCCTGAATCGGGGTCTAAAATAATTATAATAATTACCTCATATGAACTTAAATATTGTTTTGCTCAATTTATCACAAGTGTAAAGTGTGTGAGCCCCAGTCCGTGTACTGCTGCTATTAGATTGTTTATTTTCCATCACAGTGAAGCAGCTGGGTTGTTTCTTTGTAAAGCCCCAAAGTTTCATTTTTTCTGTCCTTTTTAAAACTGTAAACTACAATTTAAACATGTGCTCAAAATCATACATACAGCATTGTACTGTTGGATATTGAGGGTGCTCAGCATTAAGCAGAAGTCTTTCACTTTCTTCTTATTACACATTTGGTGACAGGGATCCCTCGGGCCAACCCTCAGGCCTCTGGCTGACATCTTTTCCCTCTGTTCTTCGTCTCTTAGCCTCGCTGTCACATTTCTTTGCCTGCAGTTTCACCCGGTAATGAGACCATATTTTACTCCTGGACTGGTTTAATTAATTAAGAGAAGCAGTAGACTGTGTTCACTTCAGCAAGTGGAAGATTGCATGCAAACTACACGAGACAAGATGTATATTCAGTTTCCTATAATGTACATGACAGTTATAAAGGGAATGTTAAACGTTGATCCGGATGTAATATTTTGTTGTCCCTTTCTAATTAAGATAAAGTATATGAGTGAAACTTCAGTAATAAACTTGTAACTTTATGAAAACAATTGGATGTTTTCTGTTTTTTTTGTACCTGGTAGTTGAAGGCATAAAATCATTAATTTCCCTGGCACTTGCACAGGTAAGTGGCATACAATCAAGAGTTTGCACATTTGTTACATTTTTACACAGCATTCAATGGAATGTCTGTTTATAATTTTGCTATAGAGCAAATGGCGCCTCTTCACTCACACTTTTTTACATAGTCAAGGTTTTTATGCATAGATTTAGGGGAAATATTCATGAGAAAGGAAAGAAAGGGAGGGCAAGGCAAGTCCAAGAGTTTTAAAGGAGATGTAATTATTATTAGAATTGAAACTCGTCAGGTTGTGTTGACTGTACGCTGCAGAGCTGTTAAAACTAATATTCGGCTCTTCAGACTGTCTGACAACACTCGGTCAGCTACTTAAATGTCAAACAACCTCCCAAAATGTAAAACACAAATTCCAGAAGAGAAAGAAACAATGTTTGGACATCTTATAAATATTCAGAATGACTAATGTTGTTGAGCTCATTATCTGCATTGAAGCTTTCCATCAGAAGGGGCATTTAAGTTTTTGGACCATTTAATTATTGCTAGTTAAGTTGTTTTTTTTTTTTGTTTTTTGTTATTTCATATTTTTTGGATATGTAAAATCCAAGTACTCCTGGATCAGTGATTCTGTGCTCTTGTTGTATCTCTGCTCTGTCTTCTCTAACCCCCAGTCAATCGTGGCAGATGGCAGCTCACACCAAGCCTGGTTCTGCTGGTGGTTTCTTCCCGTTAAAGGGGAGTTTTCCTCTCCACTGTCGCTACATGCATGCTCACTATGAGGGATTGCTGCAAAGTCAACAACACAACGCAAGTGACTGTCTACTGTCGCTACGTCCTCATCCAGGTGCCGTGAATCCTGTAAAGTCAATAATGATGCAATCTGCTGGGCTTTTTTTTTTTTTAAAGCAATTTCATTAATAAACCAAACTTGCCTGCATTGTTTGACAGCTAGGATCCATTTGTAATCTATGTATATTGACTATGATTCAACTGAATTGACTTAGTAAAATACCTTGAGGTATTTGTCATGATCTGAAGCTATGGGAATTAGTTGAAATAAGCATTGCCTTGCAGCAAGAAGGTTTTGGATATGAATCTGGGCGTGTGGTCTTTCTCCCAGTGCCTCTATGGGAGCACCAGCTTCCTCCCACAGCCCCAGAACCTGACGTTTAGGTTAATTGGTTTCTCTAATCTCTCCTTAGACATGAGTGTGTGTCTCTGTGTTTTTCTGTCTGTCACCCAATGACTGATGAAGATGGGCACCAGCCCCCCTGCAGCCCTGACAGGATAAGTGCGTATATGGACTGAAAAGTCCCAAATTAAAGACAATCATGCTGATTATGTATCTAAACTCCAGGTAATTAACAACAAAAAGGATTTAAATCTCTTATCCTGTGCTGTTGTTGGCTGGATTTATTTTACTTTAACCATTGCAAATGCTTCTTGTCAGGCCGAGATGACAGATAAAATCGCAGCATTTATGTTTCATTTCATATAGAGCGATAAAAGCCTCTTTTCAGCAGCTCTTTTGTTCGCTGTCATGCCTGAAAGCCGCCTTCTGCTTCTGCAGGCAGCAGCCGGTTTGTTTGGTGAATACTAATAAGAAGTTGTTTGTAAGACCACAAAGCCAATTAACCACATAAGAAGTGTCAAAAGCGTTTACGCATGAAGGCAAAAATTTGGGCCCACGAGAGACGAGGCTATCAGTGTAGCGAGTCACTTTCTGTCTGCTTTATCCCAGAGGATAAATTTGTTCCAGCATCACCTATCCTCCTGTTTCGGGTTTGTTCTTTCCTTCTGGTAAGCAATTAACCGCATTTCCTTCCACGTGTTTTATTTCGTCTCCCTCCACTCACACGCTTTAAATGCTCCAGCAGAGGATGCAGACTTGCCTCAAAGCCGAATCGCTGTGAGAATAACAGCTGCCGCTTTTGTTGCCGGGAGGCTGACGGAGAAGAACGGCAACAGGAGGATGCAGGAGCCTACAGCCCCAAAATGCACGCGTAAGCCTAAAACTTTGGCTCTTCTCTGCCTTTATTTGGATTCAGATTTTGAAAGTAAAAGGAAAAACAGAGGCCTGTGCTGCTGTGAAAGAGAATCAGTCTGACCTAGCTGTCCCCAGAGTGCCTGAGGGAAAAAAAAAAATCCGTAAACCACACGGTTGAGGTGTTTATTGGCCAACAGTGCAGCACGGTTGTTTGGCCGTTTAGGTCCCAGGTGTCGTTCAGCGTTTGCACATGTGAGTTTGCAAACTTCCAGCAACCTTCCTCTCTGGCGTGTGCCAAAAATATCCCGTCTCAGGTAGGGTCTGAAACGCTGTGCTGGATGCTCATCAGGTGGATGCTGCTTATCCCAGAGATGTGCCGAAACGCCTCAAACCTATAGCTGAAACCAGATATTTAAAAAGTTCCTTAACCTTTATCTTTCTCATCCCTTAATAGGCAAGGCAAGGCAAATTTATTTATATAGCACAATTCAGTACAGGGACAATGCAAAGTGCTTTACATGATTAAAATATAGCAAATTAAAACAGAATAAAAGCAAGTAGGAATAAAATGTAGATAGAAAATGGAACAAAAAAGTGGTAATTCAGTTAACTAGAACAGTTGAAGGCAGTCCTAAACAAATGTGTTTTTAATCTTGATTTAAAGGAACTCAGGCTTTCCGCATCTTTACAATTTTCTGGAAGTTTGTTCCAGATCAGTGGAGCACAGGAACTAAATGCTGCTTCTCCTTGTTTAGTTCTGGTTCTAGGTATGCAGAGTAGGCTGGAGCCAGAAGACCTGAGTGGTCTGGAGGGTTGATACACTGATAACAAGTCTGTGATGTATTTAGGTGCTAAGCCATTCAGGGATTCATAGACTAACAGAAGTATTTTAAAGTATATTCTCTGAGATACAGGGAGCCAGTGTAAGGACTTTAGAACTGGGGTGATGTGCTCTACTTTCTTAGTCTTAGTGAGGACGCAGGCAGCAGCGTTCTGGATCAGCTGCAGCTGTCTGATCCACTTTTTAGGCAGACCTGTGAAAACACCATTGCAGTAATCAATTCTACTAAAAATAAACGCATGGATTATTTTTTCCAGATCCTGCTGAGACATCAGTCCTTTAATCCTGGAAATGTTCTTCAGGTGATAGAAAGCCGACCTTGTAATTGTCTTTAGATGCTTTTGGAGGTTCAGGTATGAGTCCATCACTACACCCAGATTTCGGGCCTGATTGGTGGTTTTTAGCTGAAGCGACTGAAGCTGTGTGCTAACTTTTAATCTCTCCTCTATTGGTCCAAATGTTATTACTTCTGTTTTGTTTTTATTCAACTGAAGAAAATTTTGGCACATCCACGTATTGATTTCTAATACTAATACTAATCAGATGGAAGTTCACCTGCCTGGTGGGTCACCAGAATTAATAGTTTTTTGGTGATACATGATATTTCATACGTTTACAGTCACTAAGATTATTATGACAAACAATTTGGGAAAAACCCAAAATAGGATGTCACAGTTTTGTAAGCCTCTGTGCACATTAAACACATTTCTCAGGTGACTGACCTCATCAACAAGCAGATGACGCCAATAGTTGCCTGAAAGTTGAATTGACCCGGGGATAAACGCGTTATCCGAGGAAATGAGGCAGACATGCTTTTTTTAACATTTGCCAGTCAAGTTTTATTTCACTTTTAAGAAAAAAAAAACAAAAAACAAAACAAAAACATAAAAGTTTGGTCTTTGTAAACATCAATATAATTTTTCATATCTTGTCATTTTCAGCATTTAAAAATACTCTTTACTACAACATCTCCAACATCAACACTGTAGTCAGGATGAGCGTGATTCATGCATCGACACACCCATGGACGGAGAAATATTAATGAATCCACACATCCACACTCGCACAACTCCCCCCCAAAAACAGGATAACAGCAGGTTAATGATATGATTTTACTAAGCTACGTTCATGTCTACTCTGAGAGGCTTTTCTCTCACAAAAAACAAACAATAAAAAACAACACAGAACAAAATAAATGCAACAAAACAACAATAACGTCCTAAAATTAACTGAAAAAAAATTGAATTACCAAAAACTGATAAAAGCACTTTGTGACTCTTTAACATGACTGCATGAGTATAAAGTGACAAAAAATTAAAATACTTGGAAAGGATTGGCTGACAGAGAAAATATCCAGTAAAATCTAAAAATAGTTATGCTCGTTTTTTTTTTTTTGGACATCTTCAACCACAAAAATTTGAATAATTGTTCTTTTTGAATGTGTCCAGCATTACTTGTTTGACTTTTAGACACAAAATATTCAAACATTTGCCAAAAAGTCTCACCAAGTTAAGGAGGGATATTCTTAAGCAGCTTGTAGTTGTCTCAGATATAATTATATTGCTTAAGAAACAGAGCGACATGGGAGAACTACTGCTGGCAAAAATAAATACAGAAAGAATAAATAGTGGTAAATATATGTTACGCCAATGCTTTTCATCAAGCAGTGGTATTTAAGGGGTTGACAAGCAACCAATATTATAACAGAGTGCAGAATAACAAGGAAATAAACAGACATAAATAAAGACACACATAAAAAATATGTATAGTACTGATGAGGTTCAAACCTTTCTGATCGTTTTCCAATTTAATAAAAGGTTACATATATTTTTACCCATAATTGTGAATGTAATGTGTGTTTTAGGGGGGATTTTTTAATATCCTGAAAACTATTATTATAGAAATATTGAAACTCTGGAGCAGGGTAATGTGATCAAAACAGCAGGTTCCTCCATTACCCATCCAGGTTTTTCCACCAGAACATTCTACACTTTCAACACGTTTCTCTCGTGACACACACAAACTCAGAGTGCATTAAAGGAACCATCCCTGATCCTGCACAAAACTGTGAATAGTTTAGTTTTAGTCTGTAAGCCCCGCCCCCAACAGTCCCCCCCCCCCCCAACATTCACAAGACTAAATACACACCTCCAGCTCATGCACAATCCTACAGAGGAAACAAGGCGTCATCATGGGGCTGTTATTCGTTTTCTTAGACATAAATGGCTACTGCTTGGGTAAATTATATATTTTTTATGTGAACGGTCTACAATAGCATACAACGCCGCCGTGCACACCCTGGAGGAGCGGCTGTTTAGCGAATACACCGCAAAAGGCCAGCTCTTGTTTTACAAGAGCTGGCCTCCTGCCAGCATCTATTCTCAGTTTTGAATGACAGCCAGATTTATTACAAATCTAATATAACCTGGCAGGTACATGCATGCACACGCACGTATAGTTAATCCAATTTAAACCCCTAGCCCACACCTGTGGGTCAGGCCTACATTCAGATTTGTTAATCTTGTGTATGGGATGTTTGCCAAAGAAAGAGGGCAAGTCCTGGTAAGGAGATTACAACACCAGCTCACACAGAAAATCCTAAAATGTACACATGCTTCAGAGATGGGGAACAACTCAATGAGAAATGACGAGTTATGTTCAACAGAGGGACAGAAAACACAGATAATGAAAGAGAACGACAATCCGGCAGCTAGAGTCCCAGAGACTTCGGTTAGCTGGTGGCTAAGCAATAAGCAGAAGAAGAAAAATATGGTTACCTGACTACACATCCAACATAGATTACTGACTTTTAAATAGCCAGATTTCCTAATTCAGCTTGCTGGTTTTCCCGTGTCATCAGCAGCACTATTGTCCTGCCCAATCTTTCTTTAACCGGTCAATGGAGCTTAAGTCATTGAGTAAAAGAGCTTGGCCAGACAGACGCCTTGGCGTCCGAACCAGCCAGGAGCCGTGCCAACCAGCGAGTATTTAAAAAAACAGACAGCGGTACAGACAAGACCGAAACCGAACGAATAAAGAGATCAACTTGGATAAGATCGGGGAGGCCAGTGGTCATGTGCCCCAAAATCGTCCAGTCAAAAAACCAACTCAACACTAAACTAAGTATAATATTATTTTTATTAAATAAAATGAAGCATCACATTTCCTGTAGGAAAAGCATTTGTAAATTACTGTAACATCATGAACCTTAAATGGGTTTTGCAGGTTTTCCCGTTTAGAAGAAAGGTATCCAGTTAGCCAATTCTCTGGAACTCGATCACCTAAAAACTAGAACAAATTTAGTTTGTTCTCAGCAATAAGAACAGGACTTAGGTCACTCTTTCTTTAAAAACATTGCTTTATTCAGAGAAGTTGAATGAATTAATGAAAAATAAGTTTGGGGTCAAACGAGATTTTGAGTAAACATTATTGGGTAGATTATCTTACCCTTTGCTATGCAATTAAAGAGAATGCAAAAAGTGTGGTTATTAAGAAAACCCAAATACTTTGTTTTGTACCTAAAATTTTCCATAGTAAGAAGATTTTTTTTATAACCTTTGATGGAGGTGTAATCTGTGAACTGTGGCTGCTGGCCAGGACAAAATGAGTCCAGGGCCGCAAAAAGCCCTGCATGTAGCGACGGTGGGAAAAATGACATGTCTCTTTATTTGGTCAGCACCGTGGCTCACTCAGGACTTTTACTCTGCTAAACATATGATCCCCAGTTCACCTTAGACTGAGCTGGGAGTTACTGGAAGTGATGGATGCAGGCAAACGGATTGAAAGGGTTGAAATGAGCCAATGGGATCAGGCGATCTGCGACGAAAGGTACAAAGCTTTAAATCTGTCATGAAGGGCCTATTTTCTGCTGCGAAAGCATTTACAAGAGGAATGCGTGAACATGAAAAATCGAGGTTTCTAGAGAGCAATAACATCCCAGATGACTAGACTGGTAATCACTGTTTCTGTATGTATTCGGGGAAAGCAAAAACAATGAGTTTTTTTTTTCTTGGCTCTGTAGCCATTAAACTTTAGGCATCAACTCAAAATGTAGTTTCTGAAAGCAAATGATAGTGATTGTGACAAAAAAAAAGTGCAGGTTTTGTGTAGCATCTCTCTGGCTGTAGTGAGTGTAAAGCTTTCAGTTGAGTGACAAAATGCGTCGTCTTTTCTCTGTGTCTGAGCAAAATGAAGCTGCCACTGCTGATTTGCTAACTTCTCTCACAACCAGCTTCAGCTGGACAGTGTTGGCTCAAATTTTGAAAGAAATGGGATGGGATCTGGGAAGTTTTCAGCAGACGCTAGAAGGTGCCTTGGTTCTAGGCCTAGTTTTACATATAAGGGAGTTTTTAAATTGTGTCTAGTTGGAGCAGGATAGACCGGACCAGACTCTCTACTGAACATGTGTCCCATGCTCTTCTCCTTCTCATGAGAAGATAAGAAATTCTGAAAATCATCGATCTCTCTTGGTAATTAAGGAACGCAATGGGAGACTTTTTTTCTGGGCATTTGCCGTTGTCAACAGGACACCGACATGCTGAAGTGACTGTTCATCTTTGGAGCAGCTTTCTAGCCTCAACCTTAACTGCATTTCAAGAGAAGGAAGACTTCTGGACTTCGAAGTCCCTGGAGGGTCAGCGAGAGATCCAGCACGGGGACCCGGTTTTCCCAAGACGGTGGCTAAACCCTTAAAATGCCTCAGCCATGCAGATTTAAAATTGAACACAAAAAAACAAGGACTCTGTCCCTAGATCCCTGCTCTGATGTTAAACCCTCTTGAGTAAAACGCAGACTTACGCTCGTCTAACATTTAAATCAGGAATAATTTACTGTTTTTCACTGAGACGTCATTGCTGCCAGAAGTGAAGATGAAATTAGTAAAAATTGGCAGGAATGGATTGTTATGCGTGTGTTTATACTTGCTGACCACAGTTCTCGGCGCTCTGTTGAAAGCTTTGTCAGAGCGAGGTTTGCAAACCTGTATTTATATGGGTGTATGAATTCTTCATTTTTACCAAAGGGGGTGGGGTGGACAGGGGTGTTAATAACTATTTTATTTGCTTGAAGTTGCAATTGGCAAGGTGCTCACATGGGGGGGAGCTAACGCGATTTTTGCAGTTTCTCCTTCGATTGCGTGGTTTAACAGAGGGAATGAATTCATTAATAATCCACATCGTCAAACCATATGCTATCCCGTCTGTCCAGTTCCAGTCACGCTGCTCTAAAATCTTTCCTTTAACACTGCTTCCCCCCCCCCCCCCAAACCAGACAGACATGGAGGTCAGAACAGTTAATTTGACCTGAAACAAGGTTTAAAAAAAAATCTCACAAAAGCAAAACAAATAGATTCACCCATGAAACAGGACAGATCACTAAGCACATTTAATTGTAGTGTGAAGAGCTTCACTTGTACTCAGCACAGCTGCCAGCACATTGGGGAGTTTAAAAAGTAAAACTGCACATTTAAAAAGGTTGTTGTTAGTGATTTGTGACAACAATTTCTTATATTTGTTATTTTTTTTTCTTTAGTACAAAGAGACACTCCACGATGCAGAACAGACCGGTGATATTTCAGCTGCCTTATATTTCCCAAATAGATGATTTTCCTCTTCGTTTTTTCACGTTGTCCGAGAACAGTTCCCACAAAGATGGAGGGCGTCGCGTAAAATAAAAATGTCATCCATGCCCCACACACATCAATACGAGTTTCTGGTAATATGTGCAAATAGAAACACTGGTTATGGTCGTAGCTTGGATTTTTCAACACCGTTTGCCTTCACAGTTGTCGTCACGATCGTAGTAAGACGATTGGTCCTTCCGGTGTGCCGCAGTCCCCGCTTGGCTATTGTTGTCCGAGATTTGTTGTTGTTTTTTTAAAAGTGTAAACATTTTACTTCACAATGTGTAGCGCACAATACTTCTTTTTCGCATCATCCTCATCCGCTCTGTTTTCATTCCCACGTTGTACTTCTTCATCTGTCTCACATCTTTGTCACTTCTTCTGTCCCTCTGTATTCACATAATCAGTTGTTGCTGTTGTTGTTTTTACAATTGCACGATAACAACATCAACACGTGACGCCATTGATAGAAGTAGAAAATGCGTTTTCCGGAGCAGGGCTTGGCCTTGATGGGGGGGGGGGGGGAAGGGGGGGAGCTTAAAAAGAGGGTTTGATGGCGGTGACCTGTCACAACGTCACGAGTATTCATTTTGGACACACAAACGTAAGGCTGGAAGGGTGGGAACATAAGGCAGGAAAGGGGGACGAGTCAGGAGAGGAAGGTTTTTATAAGATTATTCTGCACAGTGTATCCTTGAATTAGAGGAGCAGACAGAGGAGGATTAATTTAATATCTTGCCAGCAGGTTTTTAATGCAGGATCTCCCGAGGGCCCGGTAATGTTGATGGTATTGAGGGAAGTCAAAGTAGTGTTCAAAGGTTACAATGGGAGAGATCCACTGCTCCTCTTGTAGGACACTGCCTTTTTTTAAAAGGATTTCATACCTCGTGAACCTTTTTACATTTAGTCCCATTACAACTGTAAACTTGACCGCGTTTTAGTAAGATTTCATGTGATAGACCAACAAAAAGCAGAAGATACTGTTTGTAAAGAGGACTGGGTACGAAGGAGTCAAACTTCTTCCCGTTTTGAAGCATACCTAATGAACAGCCCCTCTGGCCATTACTACACCGTAGATAAATACGAGCAAAACCAGTTGCCTTCAGTAATCACCTAATTAGTCAGTGGCGTCAACCTGTTTGTAATCTAAGCTCAGTATAAATCCAGCTGTTCTCTGAAGACTTCGGAGGTTTGCTTGAGAACATCAGACAACAAACGGCATCATGAAGACCAAGGATCCAATCAGACAGGTCAGTGGGAGAAGACGGCGAGAAGTTTAACGCAGGGTTGAGATCTACTAAAATAACCAAAGGTTTGAACATCTCACAGCTCTGAGCTCTGTTCAAGCCATTATATGAAAATGCAAAACAGTATGGCACTGCAGACCAACCCTGAACTGACTGGCTGGGCGAGGAGAGCAAAAATCAGAGAAGCAGCCAAGAAGCCCGTGGTGACACCGGAGGGTCTGCAGAGATCCACAGCTCCGGCTAGAGAATCTGTCAACAAGACAACATGCAGCCAGAGCTGTGGTGTACTGGGTTAAGAAAAATAAAAAAAAATCAAAGCATGATAATGTTAAAATGGACCAGTCAAAGACTAGACCTAAATCTGATCTAGAATCTGTAGCGACCTCTGCAAACTGATGTGCACACATGCTCTCCATCCAATCTCAGTGAGCCTCCGCTGTTTTGTTAATGGACAAAACGTTCAGTCTCTTGGGGACCTGAACTGGCAGAGACATTCCCCAAAACACCCGCAGCCGTTTATTGCAGGTTAAAGTCGTCCTAGTATCGACTCAGTAAGGGAATACAAATGCGTGCCACACTTTTCAGATATTTATAGTTTATTGCCTTTAACTTCTCAATTAGTTGGGCTCTTTTTGTTGTTAAGACAATTCTTATTTCCAGACAGGAAACACACAAAATAACTCAATTAAACAGTACTTTGAGTTGGTTTATCACATCAAATCTATATGAAAAGTGTTGAAGGTTCTCGGCTGTAACGCGAGAAAATGTGAAAGCAAAATCCAACGGGTCTGCCCTTTTGCAAGGCGCTGTGAAGAAAGAGAGGGCAGGAGAGGCTGAAGAGGTAACCCGCAGCTCAGTTTATCTCCTCTAACCCCGCTCCTCGTCCTCTTTTATTCTGCCGCAGCAGGACTTTCTCTTCTCTCTGGTTTTGTTGTTGACTTTTGTAGATTTATCTCTGACCTTTGTCCTTCCTCGGCTCTGCATTTTTCTTCTTCGAAGCTCCGCTGATTATCTCCTCTGCAGCTGGCTTGGCTTTATAGTGAAACAACTGCATTTCTCTGATAATACAAGCACTGTTTCAAGGCTTTCCTTGACACACTGGAGGGCCTTCATGGTTCAAAGAGCATCTTTCATAGACAAGAATAATTAGTTTCAACATTGTTGGGGAGTAATTGTTTCTCATGAGGGTGAACACTCCTATTATTTGGGGTAGCGGCGGGGAAGAGTTGAATGACATTAAGTCCATTTTCAAATAAAGTTTTATGGTTTCCCTCCTCCATCGAACCAGCATTATGTCTCTCTCTTCTCAACTCCATCTAGAATGCTTGTATATGGCAGTAGGCCTCCATGGAAGCCAGCAGGATGTAGATCAGCCACATCGAGACGAACAGCAGCGACGTTAGCAACTTGCAAGTCCGTGGCCCGCCCAGCTCACCTCCGGCCACCGACGGCCGGCGGCGGTAGAGAAGCGTCAGCACGCACAACACGGCCATGATGGTGAAGAGGGTGACGGAGAAGGCCAGGTTCCCCGGGTCCACCTTGAAAGGCTCGCCCTTAGAGCGCCAGGCGATGGCAGCAATGGTCCACGCCACACCGATGCCCAAGAAGACGTTGACGGCGTTGGAACCGGTGACATTGCCGATGGAGGCGTCGGCGTACTGGTCCTGGATGGCTGCGACCTTACTGGCAAAAGTATCTGAGGAGACAGCGAAGAAGTCAATATTTAATTTAGGGGGTTTTGTAAAGGGAAAAAACCCTTCAGTGCTGGCAGAAGACATACACGACATAAACATCAAAGAACCTAAAATATCATTTGTATTTATTTCACTGTCGCTTCATGCTTGCTCAGTATGAGGGATTGCTGCAAAGCCATGGTCAATGTAGACGACTCTCCCTGTGGCTCTACGCTTCTTCAGGAGGAGTGAATGCTGCTTGTCGGGACTTTGATGCAATCAACTTTGTTCTCTTTGATAGGACAATTTTTGACCAATCTGTATAATCTGATTGAATTTGACTTTGTAAAGTGCCTTGAGATGACATGTTTCATGAATTGGTGCTATATAAATAAAATTGAATTGAATTGAATCTCAATGTAGACCAAAACCAAAAAATAAGTAGAAGTAAAATACAAGATTGCAGGACACAGATGGAAAAATATTAATCGGATATGCAACAAAAAAGAAAAATCTGTAAGCAAGATACACCAAATCCATGTTTGAGACCATTAGATGCTGCAGGAATTATCATACTTCATGTGATGTGGAGCTAAATCAGTGACAGCTTGCAATGACATTGAAAAAGAGATTTGGTATTGTAAACACTAAAACACACAAACAGCCTCTACTGTGCTTTCTTCCCTTACTCTGCTGCTTTCTGTTTTAGCTGTAGTGTCAGAAAGGTCAGATCAGAGACCTCGAGCTGTAGCTTTCTTAGAACTTTTAGTGATGAAGCTCGTTCCAGTGAAACTTTATCCTGAATGGAAACAATTCTCCCATTTTAGCTGTCCACTTTTTAATAAGGCAAAAGTGCAATACGCTTTTTTAACGTTCTGGACCAACAATGATTTCCCTACAGAAAATCTGACTTTAGAATTCTGAGAAAAAAATCAGAATTGAATAGACTTTTTTAAAAAACATTTTTAATGGCCCTAATCCTCTTCCGTGAAATCCCACTACAACTTTTGGGGTAATTATTTATTTATTTATTACTCAGGACCTCCTTAAATCCCTTACCTGTCTTAGTAAAATCTATTGATGTTTTGGGTTGTAATGTGAGAAAAAAATCCAAAAGGGAAGAAATATTTTTTAAAGTCCTGCAGATAAGAAATACAATTCAAAGGTCAAATTTGAAGTGCTGATACTCAAATACTTATAAACAACGCAGACAAATTAGCTAAATAACCCTCTCAAACCGTGTTCTGGTTGGAAACTGCTCCGTCGTTGTCTGAAATAGCAAAATTACTGTGACTGGGCCTTATAATTGCTGAGTGTAATAATGTGAAGAGCTCAGAACTGAAACTGGGAAAATCTTGAGAGAAGATGAGTGTTCCTCACAAGAAGATTACAACTCTGTGCACGGCAGCAAACTCTCCCCGTGGAGAATATAATCACTTTTTTTCAACCGCAGTTTTGCAGCCCGCAGGTCAAAATGATGGATGAACCAATAGGAAATACACAACACCCAATAAAAGGAAGTGGGAAAGCAATAATAAATAGTTCCAGATCGAGTATCAGGGCTGGAATCACATGTAAAGAAAGGAGGATTATGCAAGACTGAGATACACGACACTCAGAAAGTAAATAAATTAGCATTAGAGTGCGTTGTGAGAGCAGAGACAGATCCATGTTTACGTCTCCACTCCCAGCACAGCTGTGGCAGCAGCTCACTTCGATATGGCTTCTCAGAGACCTCCCTGCAAGCCATCAAAGCTGCCACCTGGAAGAGCAGCGCTTGAGCTATTTCTATAACTCATACCGCGGAGCCACAATAAACTTGCTGGCGAGAGCAATGAGGTAGGGAATTGAATTAAAACCTGGGGACAAACCGTCCCCTCCGGGTGGAGACCAACTCAGCCTGAAGGCTGTGATGGAGTCTGCTTCTTACAACTCAGATTGGATTTTCAGCCTCCCTGTTGGAGCAGCTGGGGGGGGGGGGGGGGGAGAGACTGACAGTCCCTGATTCTTTCATTTACTTGCCTGTCTCAAGTAAACTTTGGCAGAGATACCGAACTGTATGTTTAAACAGGGAGCTAACATGCCATACATGGAGGAGAAATGTGTAGCAAAATGTCACAAAAAAAATGCTTTTACCTTGGTTCTCGAATTATACCTCACGTTCTAAGTAGTAAAGTTATATTTTAAAAGTACATTTCCCCTAATGTATGCAGTATGTACACACCAACAACTTTGGCTGGGCCACTCTAAAATTGTATTACTTTCAGTAATAAGAAACATGTTACTGCAATTAAAATATTTCCTTAAACCCTAAATGTGCCCTACCTTGCCCAAGTTATGTTACAGCTTTTGTAATATATTCTGTGTGAAAAAGATATAGTTTTACCGAATTCCTACCATATAGCCATATTTAAGTAATTTTATTACTATGACAAATCAAAGGCAGAATATAGTCAAATGTTTCTTTCCTGATGTAGAAAGTTCATTTCACTCAGTGCTTCTGTGTGTTAGCTTTTTGAAGGGCCATTGGTTGGGCTATTATTGCTTTTACACTTATCTTGTTCTGTTTGGTCCTAAAGTCAAAGGCTCAGTGGTTCTGTATGCATCTGTCATTAACAGACCTACTGTCGTCATTACCACTGTGTGTCCTTTGTTTTTTTACCCCCATAGAAAGCCCTCCTGGTCCGGTGGTTCTGTATTTAGGCGTCTCTCTCTTTCTTAGGACGGAGCCATTGATGGTACTCAGCAGGGACATGGTGGTATCATTAACTGTAAAGTTGTTGTTTTTTGTGTTTCTCCTCCCTGTCCTGTCAACTCACAAACAGTTGAGGAATATGGCTGCTCATACAGAGCATGGTGCTATGGAGGGTTTCTTCCCGCTAAAAGGAAGCAGTTCCACTCCACTGTTGCCACATGCTTGCTCAGATAGGGAATCGCTTCAAAGTCAGTGGCTGCGTGCAATCTGCTGGGCTTCCTCGGATAATCTTTTACAAAATCGACTAAGCTGTATTATGACTGACTGAGTTGGGCCGTATGTTACTGAATCTGAATCCGACCATACTTAAACCAGTCTAATCAGGAAATTTCTCTCCTTTGATCACTTGGAGTGCATTTGTGTTGTTATCTTAAAAGACAGCATCACACCTGGCAACGGGGCCAACCACACCTCTTCACTAAAATAAAATATTTTATAATTTCCTTAATTAGTCGCTTTCAGCAGCATCTGAATCGCTCTTAAGCTAAAACTCCTAGGTAGGAGTTTTTAGGCTTAGACAGGAGCTCTCTGACAGGACTCTGAGTACAGGCACTGATGTGTTTCAATAATAGAATATATATTGGACTGTGTTTGGACGATTCTTTAAAGATCCACATGAACCGCACCTTTTTCTTGTAAAGTGCTGGAGGATTGCGTTTGCAGTAAACTGTGATGATTTGAACTGATTATGAAAGTGACGATTGACGTCAACGTGCTGAAGATGATGATTTATATCGCTGATTTAGGTGAGCTATCCTCCCTGCAGTCCCCATCCCAAACAATTGGTGTTACTACAGAAAAAAAACAACGATACTCAGGAAAATTGGGATGTAGGAATTAACATCAAACGTATCATGTGATGTCCTACACCATTTAACATTACAAAAGATTTTATGTTATTTAATGTTGGTGAGTAAAGTAAACCTAATTTACCAATTTGAAAACTTTTAGGTTACAAAAATTGCAGAAAAAAAACTGTGATGCCACTCTATCTCACCTGGTACCGATGTCCCCAAAGCCACAAAGACCACGGCCGTCACGGAGTCCTTCAGTCCTATCGTGCAGCCGAAGTGTGACGCCAGGTCACCGGTGACGGCGGTGAGGACCCCGATCAGTGCTATGGAGACGAAGAAGCAGGCCCAGCCATTCCAGTACTCTGTGGGCGGGACAAAGGCAAAGAGGACCTTCCAGAAGACGGTGAGGAAGTGCATGATGTAGTCGAAGCAGGAAGGTAGCCGCTCTTCGCCACTCTCCTCCTCGTCATCATCTCCTTCAGAAGCAGAAGTTTAAAAATGAACGATGGTAGGACACATGAACTAACGCTCTTATAACAGAAAGAAATTGAGACAGAAAAACCGCTTTTTCATTTTATTTTTTTACTATGACAAAAATGAAAGAAATTAAGTAAGTTTAGCTTAATTTATCAATGTGCTAGCTGCAGATGGTAGCTTAGTTTGGTTTAGATGGCTTAACTTTCCCACCACATGCCAGTGGTAGGCTTCTGCTAAATTCATATATTAACTTGTTTATTTTATTTCAGTGTCATTTCCAGATGCTAGTAGCAGGTGGTAGCTCCGACAAGCTAACTAAATCTAGCATTTACTGTAGCAAACCACACCCTCAGTCAACCTATCTAAACCTATTATTGTGGGCACAAAAGCACACTAGAGATTCCATACTGTCATTTTTTTCTTAGACATAGACGAAACCGCTGAGTGTGAAAAAGTATGTAGCTCTTTGGTTTTTAGCTAGGTCCTGCTAACCAAGTGAGCAAGTGTGACAGATCCAGTGACTGCTGCTATCTTACAGCTTTCTGCTGATTATATATTCAGAAAAATCAGTTATATTTTACCACAATATGAGGCACTTTAAATACTTATTTTATTTAAGTTAGTTTGAAGTTACACAAGTAAAGTGAAGTCTGTTCTCAGCTCATTGTGTAACATTTTGTTAGATTTTTATTGTTTGCAATGGCAGGGCCGCCATCTTGTTTTAAAAGTGTGTTTCACGGCTTGTATTTAGTTGCACTTTAAATTCAGCTCAACTCCCAGATGATGAAATGTTTGACAGAAAAGTACGTTTTTTTTGGGGGGGGGGGGGGGGGGGGGAACTGTCTTCAATGTATTTTAACACAATGCTAAGAAGGGAACGCATCAGGAAGGATCTTAGAAAACTATTATTGCTGCCCATTAATCATGGATCTGACAGCAATAAGGTTAATGTTTTAACAAGTTATTTTAATGTGGACAACATCTGTGCTTTTACCTGTGATTTACACATTTTATAAACACCTTTCTGGGATTTTCTTTTTTCACAGTATGTTTGCGCTTGTCTCCATTGTTTACCATGAAGTAACAACGATCAGCTGATTCATTTAAATGCGCATTAAATATCCTGGTTCTTTGCATTGTGCCTATATGGTTGAATCTAGGAGTGTAGAGGCAGAACCTGGTACGCAGATGTTCAGGTGAAGCTGTTATTTATACAGGAAAATTGCTTTCTGGTGCACGTGGTTTGATAAATAACAATTTGATTTTGCTGTACGCCATTTTCTGTTTTTAGACGTATGCAAAATTGTTAGTATAGATAATACGCCGTGTTTTATAAATGAGACCCCAGCTCACTTTCACTAAATTCCAACATGTAAAACTCTAGAACTGAAAGAGGGTGTAGCTTCTTTGCTTAAAAACTTAGACAAAGATAGTAGCATTTTTCTGTTGTAGCACAGGTGTCAAACTCAAGGCCCGCGGGCCGAGTCCTGCCCGTCAAGGTAAATTATCCGGCCCTCAAGAGCCAAAAAAAAGGCATATCATGTCATAAAGTAGAGGCATATATCCTTTTAAAGTATATAAAGTGGCTAAAACTGTGCCTCCTGTAAGTGTAACTCACCCCAATATCAACTTTTTTTGCAGATAAACTGTATAAACTGGGCCTAAGGTTGCTACTTTTATGTTACTGTGCATTTTTTTATACTTCTATTTAAACTGGAATGAAATAATGAAATGAAAAATATCGTCTATACACGTACAACCGGCCCTTTTAATGACTTCATGACGCCAAAGTGGTCCCCCTATAGAAATGAGTTTGACACCCCTGTGTTAGAGGATCATAGCAACGATTCATTTCTTTCACAACAATGCTTTAACCAAAGCTGCTGCCTCGGTATAACAGTATACTGTTTTTTTTCTATAGCAGAAAACACCACAGTTAGTGATTGTGCATTACCTGCGCTGACGGTGACGGCATTGACAAACTGCTCCCTCCAGCTGCTGCTCCCCACCACCAAGGCCAGGTTTGTCTTCTTGATCAACTTATCTACAGTATTCTACAACCACGCACACAGAAAAACAAGCATGCAAGTGCATACAGACCAGAGAGAGCAAGAAAGACACAACCCAAAGTTGTCGATTCACACAGAAATTTTTTTAAAAAAAAATACAGTTTTCAAGTCTGGAAAACCACAACCCAAGTGTCAGAAATATATTTAGGCACAGAGTTTGAGGTACAGGATGTGTTAATTTAAAAAGTGCTTGGATGTCATCTCTTAGTGATGCTTCCAATAAATCAGTGATCTGCCCTGAGTCACTTCGTCTGACTTTTCTGACGAAAGCGAACGGGGGGGAAAATGCAACCATAAAATAAGCAGCGAAGCAGCTTAAGTGACCAGCAGTCACTATCCTAGTTCATCTGACAGGGTTTAGAGGAAAGCCTGCAAGATTTACTGTATGTGTGTGAAAGGGAGCAAGGAAAGAAAAACGTACTTATTTTTGTTGTATAAATAAGAAACATCAGCAATGAATCACTGCTTGTCTGTGTTTGTGGAGGAAGACAATTAAGGATCTAATTAAGGTTCGGGATGGGAAAGACAATGCAGGCGGAGTGAAGAACGAGAATCGCATGCATGAGAGAGAGAGAGAGTGATACCTTTTCAGCATGCCTAAGAAGAGTATTTACTGCTTTCTGCACACGCGCAGAGACACACACACACACACAACAGAAATGGACAAATGAGGCAAAGTAAATGAGTGAACAAAAGTACACAAATGATTTGATACATTCAGAATCAAACATAATGAGGAAATGGAAAATGGAGCAAATGGAGCAACACAATGGGGGTAAAAAAAAAAAGGTGACAATACATGTCGTAATGAGCTGCTTGCAGGAAATGCCAAGTTTATTTGCAATGATCTATGCATTGATGATTTCACCATTTCTATGATCTACGGTCCACCGCTAAATTAATTACATTCAAAAAGATGAAAAATGTAATAAATTTAGCTTTTTTTTTAATTTCCTGGATCAGTGAGTGACCAGCTCTGATCTGAATCATCTTGTTACTGAAAAGTGCCTTGGCTAGCAACTTATTGTTCCTATTGGAGTCTGATTCCTGGCAGAAAAAAGACTGTTAATAAGACTTTTAGTCATTTTGTTAGTCTGATTTAATACGCTGCATGGTCCATTACATAACCACAAAATATTTAATGTACAAGAGGGAGCCGGGTTTCTTTTGAAATTCTTTTTTTAGAGGAAACATAAATCAAATCTTTCTCTACCATGTATCTACAAAAAGTACTCCTAGTTCTAAAATTTTAGCACATCTTCACACAATGTTTAATGTGAATTGGAAAGAAAACATGTGGTTTTCATCATTTTTGACAAAAGAAAATCTGAAAATGGAGGGAATTTGTGTTGAGCCCCCCTGACTCAATCCTTTATGTAGACACTTTTCACTCCACCTACAGCTGTAAGTCTTTTAGTTTGTTTGTCTGCCAGTTTTGCAACTACAGAAACTAAAACCTTTGTTCATATTCCTTTGCTAAATAGCTCAAACTTAATAAGATTGGAGGGAGTGCATATTGACGCACATGGAATCTGGACTTTGACTAGGCCATTCTAACACAGGGATATACTATGATCTGAACTATTTTACTGTAGCTCTGGCTGTGTTAGTGGCTGTTGTCCTGCTGGAAGATGAACCTCCATCAGTCTCAAGTGTTTTGCAGCCTCTTACAGGTCTTCTTTAGCTCCATCCATCACTGCAAAAAGTGAACTAAAAGTAACTTGAAACTAAAAGTAACTTTAAATTAGCATATTTTCCTTTGGTTTAAGCAGCTAAATAAGACTATTTGCCAATGGAATAAGATTTTTGCACTTAAAATAGGTACAATTCATTGCCATCATCTTATTTCAAGTGCAGGATATCTAATCATCTTATTTCAGGGGTAAAAACACTAATACCATTGGCAAATAGTCTTATTTAGCTGCTTAAATCAAGGGAAAATGTGAATTTCAAGAAGATTTTACTTAGTTTTTGTTCTCTTTTTGCAGCGATCAACCCTGACCAGCTTCCATGTCCCTGCTGACAACATGATGCTGCAACCATCCATGTTTTACTGAGGGGATGGTGTTTCTCTTACCCTACACACCTGGATCAAATGAATAAACTGCCTCGCCAGATTTCAGTCAGAAGTAGAGAAGCAGAGACACATCCAAAAGCTGTGGACACCGCCATCGAGGACTGGAGTTTTGGAGACCAGTGGTTCATGTGCAGTCTTTATTATGCAGCATTCATATTTATTTTGCACGTAGACCAAAATGTCAAATTTCCGTCTCATCTGATCTGAGCATCTTCTTTCACATGCTTGCTGTGTCCCCAGCAGGGCTGGTTGCAAACTGCAAATGTGACGACTTTCACCTTCCAGATTTGTGGAATGCACGACCTACAGAGTTACTGTCTATAGATTTTAACTACTGAGCTGTGGGTCTCTGCAGCTCCTCTGCTCAACTAAATTAATTCTGTTGCTCAGCCTGCAAGCTTAGGACGACCATGTTTAGGTAGGTTTGCAGTTGAGGCGTCCTTTTTCCATTTTATGGATTTATCAATGCCCTGCGAGATTTTTAGATATTATTTTATTTTCAAACCCTGCTTTAAATGTCTTCCTTACCCTCTCCCTGACCTTCCGGCTGGGTTAATTGGTCTTCATGAAACATTTTATTCACTAATGTTCTCAAACAAACCTCTTCACACAACAATGGGGTTTATACTCTGATTAAATGACACGCAGGTGGACTCTATACAACAAGTAGGTGACTTCTGAGGGTATTTTACTAAGGGGCATCAGAGTGAAGGTTGAATACCACCATCCATTTTCAGACTTTTATTTGTAAAAATACTGAAATTCCACTTCACAATTATGCAGGACCTTGTGGTACTCTATCGGATAATGTTTGTGTTTGTAATGTGACAAAGTGTTAAAAGTTAAAGCACTAGGAATACTTTTGCACTGTACAACCTCCTGGGGATAGAAACCCTAATTACAGAGCACAGATACGCCTACCTTGAACTCGTAGGACTCCTCTATGATCACCTCCAGCTGGGAGTGTTCACCCAGACTGGGACAGCCCATCTTGGCCACCTCTTCCTCCTCTGCTCCCACTAGTGGTTTGTTCTCGTTGGAGTCACCTGGGTAAACGGACGGTTCATAGATTAGTGGCAGTAAACGCGGTCCATGCCCTGCTCAGGCTGACACTGACGGTACTGAGGTTAGTTTGTTAGGACCAGACTCAACTTACTGACTCTCATAAAACCTCAGAGTGACACAAAGTGGGTGAGGAAACGGTCACATTTACAGGTACATCTAAACTAAAAAAAGTGTAAATATTGTAGAAAAAAGTTCACAAACACACAAGAATCCATCTTATCCCGCTTCCACATCAATGACAGAACCAAAAAACGGTTCGGGCCAATCACGTTGCAGCATTTCGGTTTAAGGGACGTACAGCTGTGACAAAAGCAAGAGGTGCCGAGCCCGCAGCTGAACCAACATAAACATGGCAGCGCAGGAGGACGCACGCGTAGCTGCTGCTATCACATCTAGACTTAGACAACTTTATTTGTCATTTTGTATGCACAGAGTGCGTACAGAACGAAATTTCGTTGCATACAGCTTGTAAATTGCAGTAAATATTTGTGCAAGAATACTAAATACTACAAGAATACATCTATCAGAATCCACAATTTCATCTTTGCAAGAAGAACAGCAAGAAGTGCCGTGACCACAGTAACTCGTTATGGTTTCTCATTGATACTGTGATTAAGGGGTCGATGACTGTCTGTCTAGTCAGCAGTCTTTCCCATGATTGTGTCGCCTACTGACCCAGACTGAGAGACCATTTAAGGGCTCAGGAAACCTTTGCAGGTGTTTAAAGTTAATTAGCTGATTAGGGTGTGACACCATGACTTTTCCAATATTAATATTTAGGGTTTTTATTATGCTTATCATTAAAATTGCAAGAATTAAAGGCTTGAAATATATCACTGTTTATTTATAAGAGCTTTACTTTCTGAAACAAGAGACCAGAAATATTGAACTTTTGTACAACATACATTTTTTTTTATAGATGTTCCTGTAGTCCCTTAAATTGCTCAATCAAGAGGCTGCTGTTTGTCCTGTGTTGACATTTAAGGGTTTTTGGAGGCTTCTTTTATCATCTTGCTGCCTGCATTCAGAGTGAACTTGCGTAGGTGACCAGACCTGGGTGGTTTAACAATCATTTAGGATGTTCTCTCCTTCTGCACTTTGTTGGGTCGGGAACACACCAAACTAAATCTCTGAGATTTAAAAAGGTCATATTTTCCTTTAAAATATGTACTTACAGTGATTTTATTAGGTTTCATTGTGATTATGAGTGGTGTGAGATTTTTGTATTACAGTTTACAGACAAGTTAAAAATGTCTTCTTTCAGTTTTATTTTTGTACTAATATTGACCTCTAGAATTTAATATTAAAAAGCCATACATATACACATATTTTTATCTACCTGATCCATGTTAGAATCCAATAAGAACCTTTGACTTAAGCCTCAACAACACTTTATTTGTAACAGCGAGTGATATACAGTTTAAAAACCTCATGGAAAGACGCTTTTTTTTCGTCTGTGATTAGTTTCCTCCTTAAATATTTCATAACTGGCCAAAAATATCCTGAAAAGCTAGGAAACTAATTTCCAGTTCCATAAGCTTGCAAGTTAGTCAAGCTGCTGATTGGCATTAAACTGTCAGACTCGGCTCTGCAGTGGGCTTACGTACAGCCGTCTTGTCACACATTCTTGTGATTTGTTCAATTTTATGCAGCCGCTGAAGACATTTCATTTATTCAGCCTTTTCACCTTTTTTAATTTAGTCGCTGCAGTGGGAATTATCACTGAATTTCATGAAGTCTGCAGTGGGAAAATGAAGTGTATTGTTCACTATCATATGCCACATGGAAAATCCAGGCTGTTCAGAATATCTTCTCATTGCATAAAACAAAACAAACACACTTTAAGCATTCTCCAACCTTTATATCGCCTTATTACCACCTGTCTCATCATTAACTGCATGTTTTTTTTCCCATAATCTCCTTGTCCTCACTTACTCTGCACCAATCACTTCTTGAATTGTTATCAGTCTTTCAGCTGTAATTGGAAAGCAGAACATGTTTTACAGTAAGTGGGTGCATGAGCGTGTTAAAATGTCAGACCGTGCGCTCTACAACGGCGTTGTAAATCTAATTATAGTCCCCATGTAATGAAACCCACCCCAGGCTGTCGCTCTTTCTTGTCCAACATCTTGACTATGAACCTGTAATCTGCCAGGAGAACAGCCCAGGAAAGACAGGAAAACCATGTTTAGACGACGGTGTGTTTTAGTTTTGCTTGATGCTACGTGTAACGGCTGATAATATTGCAAAAACAACCGCTACGATGAAAAGGAGTGTGCATTTTAGAGCCAGAAACCTGAAAAATCCTCAAAGTTTGAATCGATAAAACATCACAATTCAGATTCCTATTGTTTTTAAAAGCAGATTAATTAATTAGGCAAAAGGAGAAGGGCACAACGCAGCTCACGCCACACAGAAGATTGTTAAAGCAGGGAGTTAACAGCCAAACCGCTGAGGCGACCATACTGTGTTGTGAGCATAAAGTTTTCTCTGGTCTTTTTAGTGGATGTATATTTTGTTTGCACGCTCCCTCAGTACAAAATGTTGGTTGGTTGAGTTATTAAACTAACCCCTCGTTTACCCTAAACCTTTGCTGTATGGGAACCCACAGAAATTAGCTTTTTTTAGCTTTTTTCTCAGTGTCTGAGCCAAATGAAAGACAAACTGTATATCGAAAATTTAACAACCCTTCCAACCACCACATGTGTAGCACAAGCTTAAAGTGATATTTTAAGGCCAAATAACATGTTGTGGGATAACTGTAGATGGACTAACAGTTTTGAGAGCAATATTACTGCATTAATTGATTACTCATAAGGTAAATCAAACTGATCAAGCGTCTGACTAAAGACACTTAGTTTCTGATGAAAGACCCTCAGTTATTTAATTACTGACGTTTAGAGAGGATGCCCAGAGTTTTTCCTTATGTTCTTCATTTTATGAAGCAGTCGTCTTTGCACAATCAGGTCTAGATGCTCTAGAGGTATTGATTTGAATGGAAGAAGGTCTCCTGTCCTTTGTGAGAAACTCTCAGAAGCTAACTGCAGGTGGTAAATGTACGAAAATTCACGTCTGTATCCTCCCTAACTCCTGCACTAAATTAGCTGTTAGAGGAAGCATACAGGCTCCTTTTCCTACCTCCTTCCTTACTGACTGCACTATTCGGACACTAACTATCATGGCGGCTGCTGACACACTTCTGCTTTGGCTAAAGAGTCCTTACTCAATAGGGGTATTAGGATGGAGCCTACTTCTTTTGCTCTGCACTGGATTCACAAAGCAAATAGAGCTAAATACATGCCTACCTATGAGGCTTGTTTGTCAATCTTCAAAATACCTTTTTAAATAAACCTTGAAGCAGGTATTAAACATAATTTTCCTACAGCCCAAATTTTTGTGTCAAAAAGTAATAATTTTTTTTTTATTGACCTGTTGTAAATAAATGTAGGCTAAATGCACATGCAATGCATCATTTAAATGTGGCCACATTGCATAGGTTTAGAAAAAGGGGCTCACTGAAGTAATTTTCATAGGAGATCTGCGTTCTGTGTAGTTTCATAACTAAAATAATAAATGGTAACGCCTAACTCCCTTACTTGTGCTAAGGAGCATATAAGGAATCACACAATCCCTTGTGTGGCATTTAGTATTAGCACAGCTTACGGAAATGCACCAAAATGTGCGCAGTGTTGGCAGTTTATTGTTCATTCTCAGTAAGGCAGCAGGCCTGGATTTTACTCGCATCATCCATGTGCGTTTCTGTCACATTATGACGTCCGAGTTAAAAGCTGTCCGAAATCGGCACAGCAGTCCAAAGCTCCTTTCCTACCCACGATAGAGTTCTTACTGTTGAGCCCATGAAAGGTCAAGGAACAGGAGCTAGGAGCTGTAATTAGACATGTTCGGATGGAGACCTAGTAGCAAGCAGGCACAAAACTGTTGAAAAAAATGTAGGAGACTGTTTGTTTGTATTATCGCCTCTCTATTACAGTGAGGAAGTGTTTGAACAACCTGCGACTTCGCAAGTTCTCCCATTTAGAAATCATGGAGGGGTCTGCAATTTTCAACTTTGGTGCATGTCCACTGTGAGGGACATAATCTAAAAAAATTAATAAATCTGGAAAACCACGAGGTATTGTACATGATTTCTAAGTGGGAGAACTTGCAAAGTCCCAGGATGTTCAAACACTTTTTTTCCTCACTGTATTTAAACAAAGGGGTAAATCCTGACCAGTCCACGTTCACAAACTAATCAGATGTTAGATTAAAAGATTCAGATAATCAATGTGGGCCGGACTCTGTTTCTAAGTGATAAATTGGCTCCTGGCCTTTGTTTCAGGCTAAAGGAACCCTTAATTTTTCCAGTCGTTCCTCGTTCCCTCAGTCCAACACAACCTAAAGTAGACAGACAAGACCTACCGTGTTTCTGTCCGATCTCCAGCAGAACAGGCTCTCCAAGCTCAATTGTAAAGGTCTTGTTCTTCTCATACTCCTCGTCGTCAATGATTTTCACATCAATTACCTTCCTGTCAATAAGAAAGGAGAAAAAAAAACACCCAGTTAGGGTTTACCCTTACACTGTAACTCTGCTGAGGTTCATCAGAAGTTAAGAAGCAGTCAGAGATCTCATGAGATCACATAACCTTAAGAAACAATTAGCATGCTTCTCTAATCCCGCGCTTATTAGTTCGCTTTACAAAGACTGATGACTCATGTTGACAGTTCAATACTGTGTGAGTAGAATAATATCTAACCCCCAGGTCCTGAAAGATTATTTTCTGCAGCTGCAGTGCATTGCACAGCGATGCATTGCGTAGCTCAGCAGCCACTTGTGATGTGCTTTCAATTAGAGGCACCCTGAGGCCAGGTCTAAGATGCAGAGCAAAGAACTTTGAGAAAATGTGTGCAGGAATCCTGCTTTAACAAGTTAACTGGAAAAAGAAACCTAAGGCAATAAGCAAAAAGATGCATCATCCGCAGTTTGAACAATATCTCAGCTGGCGAGATATAAATTTGATTGCCAGTAAGACCCAGATGAAATATAGGCCCAAATGTTCAATCATAACTAGTAGAATTTATAAAATCATTTATATCTTGGTTATTTTTGTAGGGTGTTTATATGAGTTATTTAATTAAAATTGTGATCATATAGGGTAATATCCCTCCTATACGATGTCAACGATCCAAATAATAATCTAAACAACAGAGTTGTGTGCAACAATTTTCAAACCTCTTATTCCTCAATATTTTGCTCTAGAAGAGCCCAAGTTATTTAGGTTTTCTTTAAACTGTGGCTGTTTTTTTTTTTTGTTCAATTTTAATCAGGATTAAAGAGGCTTCATTTACTAATCTACTGTATGTCAAGTTATCAGCTAGCAGCTGTTAATTTAAGAGCCTTTTGATGCCTTCACAAGTAACACTAAAGCGGGTTTAACAAAAAATAAACATTTCTTAAAAATAGACACGGACGGGATAGAAATTGCAGAAAACAAATCCTCACATTTATGTACCAAAAAATGTCTTTATCAGTCCAGAAAGTGAACAAGATGGGGCAAAATGGCGAGATGTGGAACAAAATTTGGGTTTTCATTGGCTAAGGAGTAAAAAGAAATATTTAAAGCTGCAATTTGAAGTTTATTGTCAACACGTTTAAAATACCTTTACCAATAAAATACCTTTATTTCACGGACCAATAAGGATACTTCCTGTATTACAGCAAGAAACAGATTCAGGGCAGCCCTTCAATAAGTAAACGCCCTGTAACCGTAATAAGGTGGAATAAATTTGTAGTATAAATAAATGCTCAAAAATGTACATCAAAATACATTAAAGAAGAGAAAATTGCTATGTACACAAGTGTAAAAACATTTAAATACATTATTTATTAAATACTATTATTCAATTAATTAAAAAACACAACTGAGAAATAGAACTATCAAGAAAAAAATTATAATAAAAAACAATTAAATTTTACTTTGGTCTGAAAGCAACACATAGAAACCAACTAATTAATAACCAACTTGTCCAAAAGCAGTGGGAAGATATTTATTTGCTAACAGTGCATAATACATTTTTTAAAGGAATTCATTACATCTTCTTTTCAGTTTTTAGTGCCTGCAGGGTCATCTCATCCATCGCTGTGTGGCGACAGAGCGCTCGCCTCCTGCAGACTAACCCTAATACTCTTCACTGTCATCCATAGTGACTCTAATGCTCCCGATAGTTTCTGGTTGAGCTGAGAAAAAAAAAAAAAAAACCCGCCACACAGCGAGAGTTGACAAGGAGGAGTGTCTGTGACAGAGGAGGAGGCACATTGTTCGTATTAGTGAGCCGTCAACAGCAGCTGTGAATAAAATTGTCTGGACATGCGTCAGCCTTTAGAAGATAAGAGCTCTCATGAAAGCTTAGAAAATATTTGAATATTTAAGTCAGCGACACACAGAAGAAAACGAAAAAGACCTGCAACATGCAGACGCATAGAGAGGATACGTTACAGTACGCTGTTTAGGTCAAATCCAATATTCTGGATTATCTGTGTGTATAACTGTCTTAAATGTAGAGCAATGCAGATTTTTCTTTAGGTTTATTGCTACATTTCTATAATTGCATTTATTTTTATTAATTACTGTAGATCGAAGTAACAAGACTGTCAAAATTTGTAATATTCTCCAGCTCAAATCAAAGCGCATTGGGCTTCAGCAATCAGGCTTTCCTTTTTGTAGCCTTTCCACAACTAAAAGCTTTTGAGCTAAAGTAAGCGGATTATTTTAACCACTGGATTTGTTTATTTGTCTGAACATATGCTGCAAAACATTAGCGTGGTTATATCCCCCTGAAATGCTTTTACAGGCCAGGTGCTTTGCTTTAACTAACTGCAGCTCTGGATTTATCAAGTGTTTAGCTCCAGCGTTGAGCCAAATGTTGTTGTTTGCTTGTTTTGCTGCGCCCTGCAAAGCATTCAGTGCATCATAACTCAGGACTAACAAAATGTGCTAAAGCACAGGAACAAACTCAGTGGTTTTGTACAATTGTACATAACAGTTATGAGCTGCATGCTTCTAAATTAACTCTTTGATGATATTCTAATTTATGCAAATAATGAATTTAATAAAAGGTAAAATGTCATTTATTGTATCGATGAATAACACAGGAGTGATGGATATCAAGCATGTTTATATCAGAGCAACAAACATTTATTTTTACATTAGATTGGTTATGGAAATATTACAGTCTATACAATCATGGGAAAGACCAATGACTCACACAGTCATTGACACTTTCCACAAAGCCACAAAGGGTCACTGCTGATGAAGATTGCTTGTGACTCTGTGCTGGACTCAAGCATATTAATGGAAGGTTGAGTGGAAGGAAAAAGTGTCCTATGAAGTGAAGGTGATAACTGCTGCCTTTAGCATATGGTGAAGCTCATCGTCCAATGGCTACAACTATCTCTGTTGCCTACGCACCTTTTATGTACCGCTCCTTTTCACCTTTAAAAAACCCTCTTTATTTTCCCACTGTGATATTCTAACTTTATCAGAAACAGAATTTTTGTTTTTCATGAGCCGCAAGACATAGTTATGAAATGTAACAGAAATAAACACTGTAAATATCACTTTGGGTGTAATGAATCTATATGAGATTATTTTTTTGAATTGAATGATTGAAATTAACTTGACAAAACTTTATGAAGAGGCACCTGCATGTCACTGTCTAGTCCACCATATTTCATACATCTGCTGTTATTTGGAACCACCATGTTTTCTGTTTGTCATGCAGCTGATCTAGCAGTGCAGATGTGTTAAATATATGATGTACCAAATTTGATTCGGCTTAACCCCAAAGCTAAAAATGTTGGTGAGCAGTTTTGGCTTTAGGCTCTATGGCACGTGTCAAACTCAAGGCCAGGGGGCCGAAACCGGCCCACTAAGGCAAATGCCAAAAAGGCATATCATGTCATAAAGTAGAGACGTATATCCTTTTAAAGTGTAGAAAGTGGCTAAAAATGTTCCTCCTATAGCAAATGTAAATTTTTTTTAACTGTGTAGTAACAGCCTCCTGCCACTAGATGTCAGCTTTCCCACAACATATTAAAACAACCCAGAAATGTCCAAAAAGAGAAAAAGTGACGCAGAATGATGAGTTTAAAGTGTAATTCAACCCAATATGAACTTTTTCTTTTTTTCTTTTTTTTTGCAGATAAACCGTATAAACTGGGCCTAAGGGAGCTTCTTTATGTTACTGTGCATTTTTTTTATATTTCTATGTGAACTGAAATGAAATTATGAAATCCAAAGTGTCATCTATACAGGTACAACCGGCCGTTTTAATGACTTAATGAAGCCAAAGTGGCCCAATATAGAAACAAGCTTGACATCCCAACTCTAGTGCTTAAACGCTCATTTCTTTTGAAATGTTAAGGGTAGAGAAAGTCATGTTCAATGTGATGACTAAAATCTAAAAACGAAAAGGCAATGGAGATCGGTTGTGTAAGCAAAAGTTTGGTTTGAAAAAAGTTTCTGAACAAATATTCAGTATTTAAGCATCTTTAAATAAATATTGAATGACTGCATAACTTTATTCTACTGCAGATGGGGCAAAGAGACATAAGAAAAAAAAACAATAAGACTACACTGCTGTCTCCTTCTGGGTATAGAGGAGTGGATCACAATGAAGATCCAATGCAATCCACTGGAGAAAAAAACGTTTACTAACCGGCAATTTAAGAATTAGGGAATTAGTTTATTCACTTTTGTGTTCATATTGGATTGTATTCGACTGCATGTAATTAGTTTTGCGCTGGACCAGTTTGTTTTTGTTTGTGGCTTCCTGTGATAGATTCTGTTGCAGTTTAAATTGTTGTGGACTCAAATGATTGTGCCTAGGGAGAAAGCGCTGTTGCAAAACTTGAAAATTAGTTTATGGCATTTATGAAGCTGCGGTAGAGAAAGTTAGAAATGCTGGAGGAACACTGGTGGGTCCTAATGACTGCGTATTAGGCTCACCTCGGCCAATTATTGTTCACTCAACAACAATACGACAGATACCACCCCATCAAACACTAGACTTCCCTGGACATCAAGAGGAGGCCCGTTTAGATTATTTAGTCTCTGTACTTATTCAGCCCAGAAATACACTATAGTTGACGTTTTTAATCCCATTCATCCGTTCCAAATTTATCTTAAGCCACAAGTGCCAAATTCCAGTCCTCGAGGGTCGGTGTCCTCCAACCTTTAGATGTGTCACTGCTTCAAACACACTTGATATAACAGTTTAGGTCATTAACAGGATTGAGAAGGTATTCTCCCATTTGGATCAGGCATGTTGGACCTAGGCTTGCCAACTCTGCACCTGCAGGATATGGGTCGGTGAGGGTTGATGGGGACATGAAGCTTAATCTGTCAGAGACCGCAGAAGCAAAGCTGCACTGTGCTTTCTACTTCAATGTGACTTCTTTATTTAGGTCCAGGTAACTAAGGAGAATAGTGCCATCTAGTGTTTGTAAATACAAATTACGGTCAAAAACGGGACACTTCAATTAGGCAAAAAAAAAGCAACAAAAAAACGGGACATCCCAGATAAAATGGGACATACCGGATAAAAAGGGACAGTTGGTATCCCTTTAAACAGATTTGGAGATTTAGACATGACTTTCTAGTCACTGATAACAAGCTAGACCAAAATTTAGTCTTTAGTGCATGTCAAATTCACATAATACTTGTAGACACAAGATGTACATACAATAATTACCAAACTGAATAAAATATTTATAAACAATAAAATTACATAAATATGTAACTAAATTTGTATACTTTTAAAGTAGACATGTTGTAGCTTGCAAAGATTTTTTTAGACTTAAGTTACTTTTACTTTTCACATTCGCTTCTTTCTCCTCAATCTTCTCTGATCTTTAAAGCCCAAATTTTTGAAAAAGTATTACTACATTAATTTATAAAACAGCTATTTCTAAAATTCAGTGGTTAGGCAATTCTTATTAAAGGTTATCTATCTTCATGTTAGCGCATTTGCTGGTTAGCTTGAGTTACTAATATGGAAGTAAATTGTTCAAAAGTAGCTTTTATTGCATTAACAGTATATAAATTGTTGTGCTTATTCTATTTGATACTGTTTCTGTTTACCCTGTATGTTTTCCTTTGAAATGGAACGATGTCCACATTACTTAGTAATAGACTTCATAGTAAAGAAGATTTATGGCCGATGAGTTCAGCATGATTTCAAGAGGACAGAAAAACATGAGAAAAAAACAGGAAATACATCTTAGAAAACCGAATAGCAGATAAGAAAAGAGACGTGAACAGAGCTGCCTGAAGACGAGGATGAGTAATGCTGCATCTCTGCTGAGCGATGAGTGTTACGACTCAGTGCACACTGAGCTCATTCAGGGGGCAAACAAACAAATATTGTCCTTTTTTGAAGCTACTCGTTTCATAATTCATTGATTTGGATCTTTATCCTGAATAGTATCCATCACAACTAAGCGCTAAAATCCCAAATCTCACTGTATCCTTTGGTCCAAAACAAGATCCTAACCTTAAACAGCTCTTTACAAGGACCTAAGAAACAGAACCGACCAAAGTGTCCTGACTTTACCTCAAGTGGTCCAACACCATGCTTGTCCTCAATTCAACAGCACACAGTGACAGCACATGCAGCAAAAACACATTATATAACACAAAAGCATGTATGCATTGTGCCAACACAAACTTCTCTCTGTTTTACTTCATTCCCATGTTTATATGAGCAGGCAGCCAACCTTGCACGGGTTGTTCACAAGTGACCTGTACCTCTACCTCAATGCACACAAACAGCTAAGCATGACAACATGTTCCCACTCAACACCTGGAGGAATATAAACATATTATCCATCCAACAGAGCAAATTTACTCATTGCAAACAAAACACACACAAATGCACAGTACCTCTTATTTGCAAAAAAAATGCTTGCCGTTGTTCGCTTGTTCGTATTTATTTCCACTCCTCCTACTTAGCAACAATTCATTTACGCACATGTACATTTTATTAACACCGCGGCGTCCCTTTATCACCTTTAATGATGTATGTGCAATATAAATAGTGTTAAGCCCTTTTAACACCCTCCTTGTTGATGTAGTTGACATGGACTCTTGGATTAAATGGGTTTTTGGGCAAAACCCCAGTTGAAGAGATTCAGGAGTGAATTTCCTCTCCTGTCCAAGAACAACTGGTAAAACTCCAGCACTTAGTATTAGTGATTTTGGAAACATGAAATATATAGTTATGTTTCTCACCATGAGTGTCAGATATACTGTTTCAAGTATTAATCAAATGATGGATCTGATTACCGCTCTATAGCCTCGAGATAAAGGTTGTCATCATGCTGAAGTACATGAAGAGGCCATTTTCCTGTTTGCCTGGGCATTTTCTGTTTTTTTTTTTCTGCTTGGAAAAGATTGTCAGGAGCTTTCAGATTCTAGTGGGAGTTTGGAAAATGGAAGTAGAGAAGACTTAAGGGTTCACGAACTAAGTGGCAGCAGAGGTGGTCGGTGTGTCCCATTTTATCCCACTTTTATAGAGGCCTTGGGAAATAATATGCAGATCGCTCACAGCTCTTCGAGGAATTATTCAGAATTTCGGATTTATAGGCTTTACCAGATTATCTCCTCACTATCACCACTGGGGATTATGGTTGATCTCGGACATTGAGAGGCAGCACATTGGAGACATTTGAGCAGAAAAACTTCTTTTCAGGCTTTTCTTTTCATATTTATTTCCTGGAACACATCTGACCTATCTATCTTCCAATTGAGTTATCATCTAAATAATGGTTTAACGTGATTAAAGTTATTTTTCTTCCCAATCACAGCGGCAACAAATCCGAGTCTACTGCAAATATAAGAAGATTGAAGGGATGCTTTCAGTTTTGCCCTTGAAAGAACAAACACAAGTTTCATTAACGTCCCCCAGACCTACTTTCAAAATCAATCTAACAAAGTTGATTAATTTTCTGACTAAATGAGGCATAAACAAGTTAGATGATTCCTCAGCAGTAATCTCATCTCAGTTATGTTATCCATTCTGCATAGAGCAGTGCCGCCCTCACAATCACAGCAGACGAAGCCAGTGTTTTTACCTGTCAAGCTCTTGCTCCTATATATCAGCATCCAGAAATGTCAGGTCATATATTCACATTTTTATCAAAACTCTTGTGCTGCAGTTTTGTTTTCAGTGACAACAGGGAATATTTTCCCCCACAGACTTGTAGCTATACTTCATCAATGCCTTGTTGTTCTGCTATTCTAATCAACCACACTTGTTTAAAGCTGGTAAATTAACTACCCAGTGAACACCAATGCTTGGTTTATGAGCTTGTGGTATTCTAACAAAAATAGGAGGTGAAATCTGTTATTACAAACACACACTTGACCGATTGGTAACACAAATACTAAATCAATCATTCAAGTGGCAGCACTCAGTGGATAAAGGCATGGAGACATGTTAAAATTGTCTTTCTGAAGTTCAAGCAAGGCTTTGGAATGGAGAAGAAAGGGGATTTCAATGACTTTGAACATTGGGTGGTTGTTGGTGCCAGTTCAACTGGTTTGGGTAAATCACAAACTGCTAATCTCCTGGGATTTAGGGTTGTCAAAACAATCAGTATTTCAATATAATCCACACTAAGAAACTGCCCAAATTGCCGCACTCAGAGACACTTAGCTCCTCCCCTCACTGCAGCTGCTCGTTTTACAAAACAATGTTTTGAGTTTAAAATCTGCTAACATTTTGAGTTAATAGAGATTAAAATAAAAAAAGAACTCTTTAGCAGACAAGACAAACACAAAAGCGTTGTTTGGAGGAATTTTCTTCATAAGACAGATGTACGAGAAAAAAGCGAAAACACTGAGCGATGACACATGCTAGCTATGCTAATACTGCTAGCAACTTTAAATCTGCTAACATGTTGAGTTAATAGAAATTAAAAAAAGAACTCTTTAGTAGACGAGACAAACACAAAAGCGTTGTTTGGAGGAACTTTCCCCATAAGACAGATGTACGAGAAAAAAGCGAAAATGCTGAAGGATGACACATGCTAACCATGCTAATACTGCTAGCAACTTTAAATCTGCTAACATGTTGAGTTAATATAGATTAAAAAAATAACTCTTTAGCAGACAAGACAAACACAAAAGCGTTGTTTGGAGGAACTTTCCCCATAAGACAGATGTACAAGAAAAAAGTGAAAACACTGAGCAATGCCACACGCTAGCTATGCTAATACTGCTAGCAACTTTGAATCTGCTAACATGTTGAGTTAATAGAATTTGAGAAAAAAAACTCTTTAGTAGACAAGACAAACACAAAAGTATTGTTTGGAGGAACTTTCCACATAAGGCAGATATACAAGAAAAAGTGAAAACGCTAAATGATGCCACATGCTAGCTACGCTATGGTTACTACTGCTAGATGGCGACATTGATGTTTGAGAGCAACTGTAAAAGATCGGTAAAGCTCCTGAATCTGCAACAGTGAAGTAGCAAACCTCCCTAAATATTAGCTTCACGGACAGCCAAATCACTGTGCTCTGTCGAGATGTACTTGCCAACCGTGCAGTTCTGCAACATGCAACGTGCCACTCCTTTCAGCTTACATAAGGAAATTTAGGCTGGAATAAAGACAGCAGACTGGAAAATAGTGTTAATTGTTTGGGTTTTAGCTTTGACATAAAAATGTTGAGGGCGTAAATTTGGCAGAAACAGCATGAACTCATGCATGCCTTGCACCAACTCCTTAGGCTGGTAGTGGTTGTGTAATAATTAGGAAAACAAAATTCATGTAGGTGCCCTAAGTACCAACAGATTAAATGCTACAGCCTGCCTGAGCGGTGAAGCTGACCGCATGTCCATCCTTTTACGATGAATGTGGGACCGACTTCTGGTGGCTACGTCCATCAGTGTGCTCCAAGATTTCCCATAAATCAGTTCATCTCAAACTGCTTTATTGGACCTGGCAATGAGTTCATTGTACTCCAGTGCACATTCGGGAGCGCACCCTTCGGATGTGCTGAAAAGGGAGACTCAAATTATGGATGCCCAGCCGACAAATCTGCAAAACTTGCCCGATGCAATCATGTCAATATTAACCAGTTCTGGAATTTTTGACTATGTTGAATTTATTTTGTGAAGGAATTAGGCTGTTTTGAAGGAAACAAAGGATCAACCTGGTATTAGCAAGGCACACTTAATAAGGTGTCCTATAAGTGTGTCTTCTGCATATAGTTTAACCTTTAAAGCTTTGGTTTATACTATAAGTAAAGTAACCCAAACTACCCACCAGTTTGCATTCCTTAAGTTGTGTAAGGAATAATTGCATTTTCTCTTAATGATAGCATTTTTATCCAGACTAACCATAAAAAGAACAGTTGCACATCCAAAAATCATGGGAGCTCCGTAAGAGCACCTCTGCCTTGTGGAAATAGCTGTTTTTAAAACGATTTGGCATATATGGGCGAACACTATGTAGTGTGGAGGCTTCGTGGGCTCGTCATTAATAATTTTCTCAGAAACATTACTTCTCTCCCACCTTTACCTTCGCCTCTCTTTCTGTCTTATCTTCGTCATGTTTCTGCCTTGTTACTTTTTGACACCTGCTCCCTGGAAAGTTCTTTTGTCAGCCTCAACGCCTCGGCCTGTCAACAGTCTGACACCAAACACAGACGCACACCGACATACTCCACCAGGTTTAGTGAACACGCCGTTCCACTGCCAGCAGTAGAAATAAAAAACTGGAGTGAAAACGGCCAACAAAAGGTTTTGCTCACTAAATGCTTCAGACATGATTTTTAAATTTAATGTAATGGAGAAGTTCTTGTCCTTGTAGTTAGATTGTTTGCTTGTGACTCTAACGTTTGTGCCTAAGCGGATGAGTGAGCAGCAGCTTGATTTGATTAGTCGGGAACTCATTGCATTACTTAATGGACAAAACCTTTCCTTACATCTTTATCTCTAATCTCCTTTCAGAGAAGCGTGGCTTCCCATGCTTCCCTGACTCCGGTTCTACGTTTTGATTTGTGACCATCAGTCACATGGTATTTGCATTCCAATAAGAAGCAGGGCCACCATATCATTCAAACAAGCCATCTAAGGTCGCTGCTAAAACCAGCGAGTAATTTTCTTGAGTAAAGGTTGATTTATGTGCCTGCTTCACTTTTCTTGATTCTTCTTCTGGTGAAACCCGGGCTGTGAAAAGATTTAAGAGCAGTACTTTCTAAACAATGCCTCGCACACATCTAGTTGACTGCCTTGATGAAGTGACTAATGAAGGGAGTGTAAAAAAAAAAACATATATCAATGTCTGGTCAAATTTGATTAAAACAACAGCTTAAGAGCATTGCAAAGATCAGAGAAAAATCTCTGATCTGAGGTAAGAAGAACCCCAGAGTATCTTTGCCTCAGTACTGTACTGTGTTTTCACATGAACAATCTGCCTCAAGGACAACACAATGTTTCTTTCCTCAGAATAAACTCCCATCTCATTCGCGATTATCTGGAGTTACGGCTGCCATGCTTGAAGGTTTCTCTCTCATCATTTAAGTTATTTCTAGTAGCTCCAGGTGCATCGTTCAAAAAAACATTTTCTCTCTTTCAAGTCTACTGAATGAGACTTTCCTTTCTTTCTCATGCTTTGAATGCATACATGTGCTTCTCTGTGGGGATTAAAACTCAGGTATTATAGCATTCACACACACAGATACACATTTGCTCATAACGAGGCCATCTGGGGTCCGCGACTCCATATTTATAGGTGAACCTCAGTAAATTAGGCCATAAATAGTTATGTCTGTGGTTCATTAAATATAGAATGATGCATTTTAATTGTTCGTTTCTGTTAACTTTGATGATTATGGCTCACAGCCAATGGAAATTAAACATATTTCTACAAAAATGATGCAAGCCCAAAAAACATCGACTTTATGAAGTGTTATCTTATTGCCTTCATAGCTATGGGTAAGACTACATACTGTTCAGAGAGCTGTATCCAACCATTTTATTGGAACCAGACTTGAGTAGATGCAGATTAAGCACACACGAACGGCAAACACCACAGCGGCAGAGCACAAGTGAGATGATCTGGCCATGAATGAGGCAGGTACATGAAGGCAGGGGAACAGGTGAGCAGAGTAGGAACTGATTAGTGGCAGCAGGTGGGACTGGTCTGGGCTTATGACTGAGCTAATTGGAGGGTTTCTGTGGCTGAGAAGTGACAGAGCTGATTAAAGGCAAGTCAGGAAAAGTACAAAACAAACAAAAAACTTTTTATCGTTCTCTCCCAGTTCTCTTTCACCTTTTCTCCTTTTTTTTCTTCCTCTACCCTCTTGTTTCAGTGTTAATTTAACATGAAATATTCCCTGCATAAATTATAATAAAGCTTCTTGCACGTATAAATCAAGTGAAGCACTGTGGTGAAAGCGGTACGGCTCCGCTTGTGGAAGTAAAATCTGTTCTGCTCTTTTTGGCATTAAGACAACAATTCTTATTGCCACATTGCCAGACAGGACACTGTTAAAACACAACAACAACAAACAAACAAAAAAACCTAAATCCTGACACTTTAGATCGAGCACACAGTTTTCTACAGTCGGTGATGAGCTTAAGGCCATTAATAAAACTACCTTGACATCACATCAGCAGAGCTACAGGCTGATCGTCTCCATGCCACACATTCATTTATATAAAAAGGAGCCTTAACCAAGTGTTAAATGCATATACTGTAAAGTAGATGGTTATACTTTCTACTAGGCTGATATTTATGTATTGAAAATAATTTCAATAGTTTGATATAGTATCCTCATTTTCTAAATAGTTGAAAATTGGATTTTCACTATAGCGGCAAGGCATAATCGTCAAAATTAACAGAAATAAACAGAATAGATCACAATATGTGTGAATTACAGAATACATTTAGAGAACATTCTTATTTATCATCTATTTGTCTTGCAGGGGTAATTAATATTGGACACCAACTCTATATTAAATGGCCAAAAGTTAAACAGGAAGGTTCTCATATTAATCTCTTAAAACAGGCGTTTAAGAGACGGATAAACAAGTCAAATTTACATAATTACTGTAGCGCCAGAATGTTTCAGCCTAAAAACCAACCACACCTGATATAGGTTTATACTGTATAGAAAGGGAAGACAGCCTCAGTTTTAGGTCGAGCTTGTCTTGTCACGGTCTGAATACAACCGACCAGGCTTCTGCGACAGCAACCAGGTTTCTGCACAGATCCTCTCCGCTGATTAAAAGCAACACAAACAAAACCTTTGGAGGGAAGCCAGCGGAGAGAGTGAGATAAAAAGCTCTTAAGGGGTAAGATATTCCCTCTCCTAATGATATCATGGAACCATAATAAGGGGCCGTAAAACTCACACACTTTGTCACCCACATATGCACTCTTGATAAGTAGTCTCCAGCTGTGCTGAGTAATAAAGTTGCACCTCGGATGTGCGTGGGAAGGCAGAGATGGATAGTTTAAGGGAAATAATTTGAGGGCAAGAAGGATAGACTGATAAAACATATGGACAAAGGAGCTTTAGAAAAGGTAAGAGGGGCAGCAGCAGCTGACAAGGAAGAGGTAGGGACTAAAACATGAACGGAAGAAAAGCAAAAAGCAATATAGGAAGTAAAGTGGACAGAAAAACTTAGCAACTACCCTAAAGTTAACATTTAACATTTAGTGTCTTCTCTCATATGGAAAGAGAAAAAAACCCTAAAATGATGAACATTCATATTGTTGGTCCATTTAAAACTTAAGATGGTTTGTCAAAACGCATAATATCAATTACATTTATTTATATAGCTCCATTTCAAAATAAATGTCATTTTGAAACAGGTTAAAGTTTCAAACACTCCAATTTAGTCCTATAGTTACAGTGCAATGCAGTCAAATTCATTTTATATGTCACTAGCTACCTAACCAAAAAATAACTGATTCCATCATGTGATTGAGTTCGCAGCAATCTCTCCTCTTGATCAATCCTACGATGACCAAGGATGGTTGATTCCGCTGTCTCTTTGACTTTGCAGCAATCCCTCCATCATAAAGAGCACGGCATGATAATGGATGGTGGTTTGCATTGGTGCACTGCCTTTGCAGCAATTCCTCCATCATAAAGAGCACGACATGATAATGGATGGTGGTTTACATTGGTGCACTGCCTTTGCATGTTTGATCAGGAGGAGGAATTGCTGCAGAGATAGTGGATGGTTTGAGTCAACCGAATTCTTAACGTTGCAGTAATCTCTCCACCATAGCACGCATGAAGTAACAGTGGACAGTTGTTTACATTGAGTCATTGACTTTGCAGCAATCCCTTTTGCTGAGCAAGCCGGTGCCAGCAGTGACAGGGACAATTTCCTTTAACAGGAGGTAATCTCCAGTGGGATTTTACTCAGTGCCAGCAGCCATCTGCTGCGACTGACAGAGTACTCAAGGGATTAAAATTAGACATACTTCTGGCATTAATGTTTAGCAAAAATAGTAGAATTATTTGCATTAGCACTTATAGTATTCAAATCTAACTATAGCAATAGCTTTTTAGGTATTGGAATTTATGACATTATTTTAGCTAAATAATTTTTGACTAATTTTCTTAACTAGGTCGTCTTCTTTTGAATCTTTTGTAAATTGTTATCATATTGCAGGTTTTAATCTAAAACAACTATAAATATTAAACCCAATAATAAATGTTCAAAAGATTCTTATAATATTAGGCCTACCTTTGGAAACACATGACTGAAAACAATCATATGTTTTCTTTAAGCACTTGCTGGGATACATTTTGCGATTATAGAATTAACATTTAGAAATACAGCTAACATTTTTAGGATGAACGTATAGGAATAACTCCAGCATTTTATGATAAGCATAAGTGAGTTAGGTCCTTGCCAAAGGATATTTAAAGTAATTTATTGTTTCTGTTTGTTTCACTGCTGACAGTAAAAAGGGTTTGCAGACCAGGTAAGGTGGTGACAGGCCATATTTTGCTCAATGCAAAGCTAATTGTATATATATATATATATATATATATATATATATATATATATATATATATACACATACATATATATATACATATATATACATATACATACAAGCACCCAACTCCCTAAGCACTACAGCACCATTCCTATTGAGCTGCATTCATGTAAAGACGGACATAACAGGCTTTTAAGCATATCTAAAGAAACTACAGTCAATAGATAAAAATTTGCCTAATTACATAAAAAGATGAATAAACTACGTCTCTGTGAGGTTACTGGTTCAGCACTGTCCTCTGATGAAAGGACAGACATAACGAGATGGAAAATGTCTAGTGGTCTGTACAAAAGCAGATGCATGCCCTGGATATTCAGATTGCTCATCTCTGAAAGCACATCCACAGTCAAAGTGTATTTACATGTCCATGCAGCTCTTCCCAGAATAAAACTAGCAGGAATAAACTAAGTAAAGACAAAAAGAAATCACATCATGTACTTTCATGAATCTCAGCATAGTTCACTCTAATCCTCATGGGTTACTTTTCTCCTGTGCTCCACAAAGAGTTATAAGAAAATGACGACAGAGGATGGAAGAAAAGGGTGAGAGAATAATAAATGTGGAAGAAGAAGGGAAGCTGCCAATGATTAAATTATAGAGAAAGTGGAGAGATGTGCACTGTGAAAAAGAAATTAAAAGTGAAAGAAGAGAAAAAGCGTTGAGGGAATGGAGGTGGTGATTTAGGTGGGGATAGCTCTCGGTGATTATGCTTTATTAGAAATGTTGCCTGTATGATTTTTACAGCAAAGAGAAAACAGAGCAGACATCAAACTGCGTGCGGTCTGCCTGCGTGTTCACGAGGCGACAGCAGCAAATTCTGCGCCGTCCAATGCGACGACACACGCTAATACGCTTTCATTTCTCCCCCGATCATCATCCCGCCCTCACAACTCCTTCCCTCTCGCCACCTCTCCCTCCTCTACACATCAGATTCAATCAGCTTCATCTGCTGGCAAATCCAGCCGCCGAGGAGAAGAATACGACACGTGACTGTTCACAGGGGGGACGACACGGAGGGACGCCATCCGCAGATGTTGCTTCTGCTCCAGTTTGGGAAAACATAAATTCCTCTGATGTGATTAGACTTTTCTTTTCTTTTTTTTGGGGGGGAGGAGGATAGAGTAAAAGGAAATATTGCTTGTCTGTGTGGGTCTGTGTACTCATTGAAAATGTTGCATTCCTCCCACGTCTCGTTTTTATCCCTGATGTGCGCGTGAACTGACACTTGCGGTTGGTCCTATGGGGGGAAACAAGCGGAGGATCAACGTAAAACAGAAATAAGATCATTGTTCTTTTTTTTTAATGAGATAGTAGCCCGTGTTTATCCATTTAAAAACTGTCCATTAAAAAGTTGAGACAGCATAGGTCCAATGTGAGGAATCAGGGGTGTCTGAACCACCTAATAGTGTTTCCTAACCCTGGTCCTCAGAGCTCCACTGTCCTTCATCATCATCAGATGCGTCTCCGCTCCAGTACACCTGATTCAAATGACTGCAATGCATCCAGCTAATGCGTCGTTCATTTAGGACAGGTGTGCTGCAGCAGGGAAGCTCCTAAAATAGCAGGAAGGTGGTCCCAGAGGACCGGGGTTCAGAGCTTTTAATGAGGCTCATTCCTTACGGCTCAGGGCTTTGACCAAATGGCCCAACTTTATGAAAAGCCTTAAACAACAGGCGACATTCTGATAAAAATAAATAAATAAATAAATCACGGCCACCTTAATGCCCAGGGTATGTGTGTCATAACATGATGACACAAAAGCTTTGTACGAACGCCAAGAAATATAACTAAAAATAAATTAAAAATTTCAGATTTACAAAACCATGCACACACACGCCAGTGCCCGATTTCCCTTTATAGATCACAGCTGTACCTGAATATTTGCACACCTGGTTCCGCCCCAAGTTCTTCCCTCTACACGCCCAGATTCAACCATAAATCATTAATGCAGACCGTGAATATTAATGTGTTAAAAATGGGTCAGCTGATCGTTTTTTTTTTTTTTTTTAAATGGTCGATTACTAAATTTGTAATTTGCACATTAAAATAACCTGTTAATAATTAAACCTGATTGCTGCTTTAAATGTCGGACGACAGCTGTATTCCTCTGAGGCTGTGTGTTCAGATCGACATTCAGAGGACGGAGCGAGACCAGGAGGTCCCAAATAAAACGCTGCAAAAAGCATTTTGGGAAGCCGCTGCACTGCATGGTTGTGAGCAGTGAGCACGCTGCACTCTGGGGTTGGAGAGCAGCCTTTTAGCACCTGCACGGAGGTGAGCCACTTTTCCCTTGTAGGTAATATCAAACTATAATGCTCATAGTCTAAAAGCAACATACTGGCCAGTCATCATAATCCTTGGCCAGCTAATCTTTGATCCCTGAAACCTTGTTTCCTCCTAATTCTCCCATTTCTAAAGATCCTCCAGCAGCGGCACAGCATCCACTGCGCAGCGTTATGCAGGAGAGGATTTGACCGTTTACAGCAATTAAAGTGATCGCCTCACACCTTAATCCCAATAATCTGTTAATCTGTGGTACAGGCCGCCCTGGTGATCAGCGGGGAGAGGAAGGTGATATAGTATTAATAATAATAGTAATATTATAGAGGAAGGTGATATAGTATTAATAATAATAGTAATATTATAGAGGAAGGTGATGTAGAAAACCCAGATGAAATAAAATTTATTTAAGAGTTAAACTGGGTAGAGGGCATTTTTTTTGTTTATTTGAAAGGTCCTTATGTGTAGTTATGTGTCACCAGCAGATGCATGAAAAACACGGGGACATTAGATGCTTATGAGGAAGTCGATCTATGACTAAAGTCTGATATGGAGTGAAATTGAACGTCAGAGGAATCATGATGCAGTTTGGCTACAGGTCACCACTTCACCATCTTCATCGCCAGTTTCCCTCGTCTCCAAAATGAGCGTACACCTCGGTCAGAGCTGCTGTGAGGACCGTATATGTTCCCCTCAAGTTTTTCTTTTTTTTTTTTTTTTTATAGATCCCAACTTTTAATTGGAAAGTGATGATTGCAGGTCTCAGACCCCATTTTGTGCGTACGCAAGCTTTATAAATGAGACGCCAGAGCTTGACCAGAATAATTTAAAGTAAAAACAAGTTAAATGTAAGATTTACAAATAAAATAGAGATGAAGTAGAAACAGAAAATTTTGTGACAACATATGCAAACTTGGAATTTAAAAGAAGGTGTACTTTATTTTCACCACGGTGTGATAAAGTGATAACATCCTAAAACTAACACAAATGTTTCTGCTAAAGCTTTTGCTGCAAAGTTTGCACATCTAGCCAGCAGGTGGGTAGGATAAAAAAAAGAAAAGGTTTTGTAGAGTGGAAGTACAAAGCAGAAAGAATGTATCTTTGTGGTTTAATCTGCTTGGAAAGGATATGTGAAGAAAATGAAAACCACTTCCTGCACGGCCAACCACTGATTTCTGAGCTACAAACCACAGCGACAACATCAGGGTTTTTGTTTTTTCCCCACATCGGTCTCACTTTGTAATCACTATTTACATGAAACCTTTAATGCAGCAGGAACACGACCACTCAAATTGTCACTGAAACCAGGGCTTGCAGCAAAATTTACCCTTTCATCAGATGCATAATAGAAAATAGTCATTCGCCTAATTTATGCACACAAACATAAAACATGATCAAATACAAACAGTGCTGATGTCGGCCTCCTGGGGGCAGGATTTCTGCGTGTCCAGAAAATATGTCTGCATACCGCAGCTTTTCACGCTGAGGTCATTTTCAGAGGAAACTGATTTTTGTTTAAAGAAACATCTGGAGTGATGTAGCTGAAATATCAAGGTTTTAGTACCAGGAAGTAGCCAAGAGCTGAGAAGAGGAAAAGGAGAGAGAAATTATGTCTTTGTGCCTCCAACAGTGTTTAACAGTTGTCGTTAAAGGGCTGACAGACAGAAAGTGGCCGGCCTGTTTATGTGCTCCTAAAAAGGGTTTTCTCTCATTGTGGCTGCTCGTGCCAATCCTGCCATGAACACGAAGCCTTTTAGCAGCCATAAATGATATATTACAGACAGTTTTCCACTGAGGGGAATGATGCACGAAGAGTCACAAAAACCTTAATGCAAATCTTTGCGAACGCTGTGCAGACGATCGGCGAACACGGCAGAGAGTATCTGGGAAGAAATCTGCATTTAACATGTTCCAGTTAAAGAACGGAGGCTGGTACAAGGATAAATCTGGAGAAAATATTTCCTGATATGTGAGGAAAACTATTATGTACTAAACGGTCATCAGGCGCTTCCTGTGGTCTTTTCCTTCTTGCTCGCTTCTCGTTTGTTCTCATGTATGTTTTAATCCTCATTGTGAATTTACGTCCTGGCAGAAAAGGGAGCTGCCGTGCAGAAGCTAGCTATCTGAAGGATGTCACAGCACAGCGGCTAAAACCGCTTCATCCGGTTTACTTCAGACGGTCCGCATCTCAGATGGTGTTTATCCTTGTTTCAGCGCCCTCAGCGTCTAGCTGTATGTATAATTCAGCGGTTTCTGTCCATGTTTCATCACGTGACACTTCGGTTTAAAGCAAAAACCCAACAACCAGGCTCCGAGATGTCTGTGTTCTCCGTCCTTTTTGACTATTTGGGAAAATAAAGAAACGATCAGTAAAGTTCACTATCGTCTTAAAGCAGATGTTTCCAAAGTGGGACAAATTTACACAAGGAACCAGTAAAAAAAAAAAACCTGTCCGGGAAGAATGGGGGAAGAATATAATGACTGACATTAAAAAGAAAAGAAGGAAAAAAGGGATGAAGGAAAGGACGCAAGCTAGGATACAATGGAAGGGGACAACGAAGGAAGGACACACGGGAGGACAGAAGGAAAGATGTACACAAGAAAGGATGGAAGAAAGAAAGACAGAAGGAATCAAAGGAAGGAATTAAAACAAAGAAAGGAAGGAAGGAATCAAGGAATCAAGGAAGGAAGGAAGGAAGGAAGGAATCAAGGAATCAAGGAAGGAAGGAAGGAAGGAATCAAGGAATCAAGGAAGAAAGGAATCAAAGACATAGGAAAGAACATCATGAAGTAAGGACACAAGGGAGGATGGAAGAAAGAAAGGAAAGACAGAAGGAATTGAAGGAAGGAAGGAAGGAAGGAAGGAATCAAAAACATAGGCAAGAACATTATGAAGTAAGGACACAAGGGAGGATGGAAAAGCCATAGTAGGGGAATAAGGAAGGAAGGAAGGAAGGAAGGAATCAAGGAAGGAAGGATTCAAAGACATAGGAAAGAACATTATGAAGTAAGGACACAAGGGAGGATGGAAAAAAGAAAGGAAAGACAGAAGAAATCAAAGGAAGGAAGGAAGGAAGGAAGGAATAAAAGACATAGGTAAGAACATTATGAAGCAAGGACACAAGGGAGGATGGAAAAGCCAGAGTAGGGGAATAAGAGAGGAAGGAAGGAAGGAAGGAAGAGAGTGAGAAAAGAAGGACACTAGGAGTTGAGGAAAGAAGAGAGGAAACCAAGGAAAAAAGAATGAAAATGGGAAGAAGGATGCAAGAAGGACGCAAGAAGGACTCAAGAAGGGAGAGAAACACAAGCTAGAAAGTGAGGAAGGAGGGACAGGACAGAGGATCTGAGATAAAATCAGGAAACAAACTCCTTCACTATTTAAAAAAAAGCTCTCCCCGTTGCGTTGTGAATCCTCAGGAGAAAAAGTGTGAACAGTATCTAGTTTTAAAGGCTGAGTGTCAGGAGTATGAAGGGTTTTTAACTCACAAACCGAATCCTAAACCGTCGGTAAAACAAGGAGCTGCTGGATTAAATCCCACCTCACGTGAACACACAGCGGTGAAGACTTTGAGCAGCAAGCCTTCCCAACGGCTGTCAGGTTGCCAAAGTTTTTCCGCTCATTCCTCTCGGCCCTCGTGGAAAGACAGAATCCAACCAACACCCTCCTCCTCCTTCCCTCTGCTCATCCCTCTGTTACCACCCAGGGTGCCACCAGTTGGCCGGAGAAAATGTGTCACCCATCCTCTTCTTTCCCACCCTCTTCTAGTTGCTTTCCTTCTGGCCCTCTGGCTCTTATTTGCTCCAGTTTCCTGTTCCTTCCCACCTGCACCTGCCCTGCTCTCTGCCTCTTGTCTCTTCTCCCATCCGTCTCTGCCCACCTCTGGCTCTAGTGTCCGTTCAGCCGCCTGCCTCTGGTTTGTCATCCTGCTGAGGTACAAACCTGTTCATCTCCCTCTTTTCCTCTGTCCTCCCGCCGGAGACCCTCAGTTTATCGATTTCGTCTTTCCTCTCGCAAGTGTGTTCATGACCAGGATGCCATGAGAGCTTTTAAACACCGCCAAGGGAACTAAGAGCAAGGAAAGTGGACGGAGCACGCCGGTTCTGTCCGACGTGTGAATGTTAATGCAACTGATCCAACGGTTTCCCATCTGAATGTGTTAATAAATCATAAGCCGGGTCGTGTTTTTTAATAAAACATAGCAGGAAAAGAAATGCTGCAGATTTGATGTCAGAGGATTTTAGGTTGTCACAAGATCTGCTCTTTAAACATGAAGGAGATTTACAGCCCCTGTGCCTATTCTGTGTGGCCCTCCGACTGAATTTCAAGAAAACTTTGGCCGACCAGTGCTAGTGGCTTTTTGCAGATGGAAACCTTTTATTTTTTATTATTTTTTTAATTAGAGTAAATCTATTATAGACAAGTTAAAATTTTACAGTTAAATGTTTAGTACAAAACAAAACATTTGTCTTATAATCAGCACACTTTTTACATTCACTTTAATTTCATAGTAAATAGGGCGACTTTTACTCAAATGCAGACTTAAAATCTAATTGGAGTTCATTTGATAGAATAGGCTAAATACAGTTTAATATCTTTTCTTAAAATTGTCATATTTTGATGGGCAGTGTTAGTATTTAGGTTTGTTCTGTCTCTCTTCGGGGACAGTCGTGTTTCTCTCCTCTTTAGCTTCCACCCCCCCCCCCCCTCTCCTGCTTCTGTTGCCATGTCTTGTCTTTCTGAGCACTTTCTTCATATCATAAGAACTCTGAAAACCATGGATCTCGTAAGCTGGTCTCTCAATGCTATTGATCAAATTTTTTCAATGGGTAGGCAGCGAAAGGGGTACCCTTCATGTGTCCCGATTGACTCATTTCATGGGATACACCCTATATTCCTGGATGAAAAAGGGTGTGTCTTTGGACTTTTGTCATACCTGGACAAAAGTCCATACCTGGACTTGGTGGACTTATTGGACTTGGTGGTGGATTTTTGATGCATCAGCAAATACAGCGGATGTCAGTAGCCATTTGGCCTTGATCGGGCTGCCGGCTGCATGATGTGATCACTAAGGTGGTGAACGGACAGTTCTGGAAGGTTGAGGAGTAGAGCCAAAAAGCTGGATGTGCTGGAATGCAGACTGGTTTCGATGGTTTAACTCAAGGGGGAGATGGGATAAAATCTGGAAGTGAAACGCAGAAAAGCCCAACAATTTGGAATATTGGATTTTGCCATTTTGGAGCCAGCAAAGACCTAAAGCTGACAGGAAAGTCAGTGCAGCTTGTTTCATAACAAATAAAGTATTTGGTCTATGCCCTCCCTATCTAATCACTCCTGGATTGTTATGGCGGAGAATGCTCAGAACTCTCCCCTGCTCCCTCCTCCCCCGCTGACATCTGCGGATGCTTTCTGAACTGTTGGCCGGCTGATAACATCAAGGACAATGGCCTCTGGAGAGTGTTCACGGAAATATAAACACTTTCACCCAAACAGACACACACAACTAATGCTCGTAAAACTGATGAACTTATACGCGACTAGTCTCAAATGTTTACCTTCTGCTATATGTCTCTCGTCTTATTTGTGCTTCTCGTGCATGAGGGGTTTTTTTTGTCAGATATCTCACACTGTACCATGAGGATAGGGTGTGTCTTATTTGGCTTTTTTTTTGCTCTTCTCCCCTATTGTGGCATTCTATCCTTCCACAGATTCAATGGCAGCGCCCTGTGGGCACAGTAGTGTCCTTGGCAGCATGGCTTCAGTAAATCGTCCCCCCCTCTGAAATGTTTGTGAATTATGTGATGGCAGTTGTACTGAAAGAGTAATTTCCCTCTGGGATTATTAAAGTATTTCTGATTCTGATATTTATATGCAATTTATTTGTATTAATTTTTTGGCCCTCAAGCGCTTTCGATTTAACAATTTTGGCCCAATAGCCGAAAGGTTTGGCCACCTCTGCTGTAACACAGCTGAGTGAAAGGTCTGAATTGTCTCCACATCATGTTCTGCAGAGGGTTGCTAATGAAGCATTAATTTCATTCAGGAAACTAAATTAATGTACTGCAATAACACATTTTTGGATCTATTTTGCTTACCTAACATACATGCTTTACTTACTTTCACTCATTGCAGAGTCGTGTCTGCCAGCCGTGCGCAGATTAGTTTTTTTTTTAAAGTTGGGTTGTTTTGTTCAGTCAGATTCGTCTCCCGCCTCATATCCGCCTTGATATTTCCTTTAGACGATCATTAAAACCAAAGACAATTGGCTAATTGCTGACCTTTTTTTGGCACATTTTAGGAGAGGAAACATGTACCGGTGAAGGTGTGCACAGGGAAATTAGCATTTCTGTTAAAGGCTCTGTTCAGGTAACCTTTTCAAAAACGCTGGACAAACTTTGTTAAATGCCATTTCTTTCCGGAAACTGCGGCAGAGTCCTACTGGCCTGCGATAATAAATAAAGGCAAAAAGGTCTGGGGGAACGAAGGAGGGAAGAGGAGGATGATAAAGTAAAGGGGTGTTAAAGATGAAGGGCGAGTTTTAAGAAATGAGAAGAAGCTCGGCGAGGATGAAAGAGGTGAGAGGGGACGGCTGAATGAACAATAAAACAGAGAGGGGTAATACATCATCCCAGGGAATCATGCGCTAGATAGACAGGAAATGTGATGGGACAAATAAGAAAGAAGAAGGTGGATGATGAATTGAGCAGAGGAGGGTGGTAAAAAGACGAGAATAATAAAGGGAAAGAGAGCTAGTAGAACATTAAGAGGAGAACAAGGAGCTTAAAATTACAGTAAGCAGCCAGATGAGCCCCAGAATGAAGTAAATTAGGTAAAACAGAGAGGAAGAGATGAAGAAGAAGGACTGTGGTGGAGAGTTTGCTGAGGAGGAGGGTGAGAGATGCGGGTGGAGATGAAGAGCCTGCATGAGTCACATCGTCTCTTCCACAAGCTATTAGTGATTTAATCACTCTGACATGGTCGTGTGTGTCTGTGTGTGTGCGCGGATCATACCAGATTACCCTGAGGTGGTGCAGTCGGGAGCTGGCTCATCACTCTCCTACAGCAACGCGCCTTCATCACGCCACAGCCCAGTTCACGCAGACCCCCCACCAGGACGGCGGGCTTCCGTGGAACGGTCCACCACAGAGCCTCCCGTGTGGCCGTGTACCTACAGATCCTCCGCCGACGACACTTTGATTCACTCCAGAGCTGGTCCTGAGTGACGGGATCCGAACGTTCAGCTCGTCACCCGTTTAATGCCTCATTTAATGCCTCTGCTAAATGTGCTCATCAACCTGAGCTCCGCTCATTTCCGCGGGGCTTTGTGCGTTTGTTAAACTTTCGTTAGTCAGTCGTGACGGGAATGTCATGTAAAATCCTTTTACTTAGTTTCTCTGTATGCACGCTCTACAGATAATGCCTCATTTAGGTCAGTAATCTGATCCTACCCAGGCTGATACGGCTGACCGTGAAGCTCCCACTGAATTGCCTATAATAAGATATTAGGACAAAAAGGGGAAAAGGAAGCGTAGCGCCCTGAAACCCATTCAAATGTACTGCATTGCTCCATAAACCAGCCGTGCTGCAGAAGCGCCATACTGGCTGAACGTGGACCGCAGTGCACTGTGATGTAGAGTACCTTACCAAAGTATTCACACAACGTAGCAACCGCAACGTTCAACGTATGTTATTCAATGCGGCAGACCAACACAAGCTAATGGTTGTGAAGTGGATTTAAGGTGAAACATGGTTTTCAATCATTTTAATGACGAAATCTGCAAAGTGTGGAGCGCTTTTGTATTCAGAACCTCGATACGTTGTAGGATCTTGTTTTACAGCTGCAAGTCTTTTGGAGTTTGTCTGATAGGATGTTACATTACAAGAGACTGAACATTTCCCCATTCTTCTGTGGAGAATACCACAAGCTCAGTCAGACTTGATTAAACCTCCGCTTTGTCTAAACTGCTGTTGTTTTAAACTGCTTTAAAAAAATAAAGTAGTAGTGGTAAAATGTCTTTAAAACGTTCAAGTCCTGTCAGAGATTCTCAATTGGATTTCCGTCTAGTATGGCAGCTCTGGCTCTGTGTTTAGGGTTGTTGAGCTCCAACTCACTCCCAAGCCTTTTAAGATAAGATAATAACTCCTTTATTGGCAGTTACACACAATTATTAGCAATGAAAAGAAGAAGAAGAAAATAACAAACCAGTTTAATCTAAAATTAGCTCTAAAGAAATGCCGAGAATAGAAGATAAATACCCGAGTAAATAATTGCACAGTTATTGATTTGGCATACGAAGGTAAAAATAATAAGATGAAATTTTCCAGTTGGAATAGACTCCAGCCTATAACACACGACAATATAATATGCGATATTCATGATAATTTTTGTTATGCATGATTTTCACACCTCCAGTAGGTTTTCCTCCAGAACCGGCCTGTGTTTAGCTCCGCCCATTTTCCCCATCAAGTCCGATCAGCCTCTCTGTCTGCGCTGAAGAATAGCATTCCCATAGCATCATCTTTTTCTTTTCTTTTTTTATTCTTTTTTAATTCTTTTTATTTCTTCAATGTTTTAATTTTTTTTATTTATTTTATTATGTATCTATTTTTTTTATTTTATTTTTATTCACATTTATTTATTAATTTTGTATTATTTTGTTATTTATTATCTTGCAATCACCAAGGTTCACCTTGGACAGGGTGCTCAGGCTGATTTGTGCTGCTGGTTTTCCACCACACACACAGCGCTCAGGTTGAAGCAGTTCTATTCACCTTCATCCAAATATTTGCTGAGTTCCCTGTACGGTTTGTGGCAAACATGCGTTTCTTCCAACAAAGGCCTCTCTCCTCGGTAAAGGCCAGTTTAGTGAAACACGCAACCAACGTTCGCCCTGTTACCTGATTGCAGGTTACTGCAGACTCCATAAGATTCCTCACGTCAGAGATTTGATGTGCTTAAGCTATGACGACGTACCGAACGCTGTTGGTGTGCTGGGAAAGTTTAAAGCTCTAAGAAAACCTGCAGTCAGACTCAATAAACAGAAAAGTCGAGGCACATCTGACACACCCTGGAGGCTCCTCGTTGGCCTTGTTGGTCAGTGAACCCAGTAGTGAGAGTTTTAATGTGGTCTGAGCCTGGCAGGGGGGGGGCAGAGGAACTGTGATGCCTGAGGCAGCTGGGGAAGGAGGGAAGCACAGAAGGAAGAGGAGGAGGCAGCCTGTTGCCGCAGCTCTCGGTAGGTCTCCGAGCCGTGATTACAGGGTGTGTGCAGTCCACGGGGGTTTGATCACAGGCCTTTGCTGGCAAAAAAAAAAAAAAACACACACACACACATGGGTGGAGTGCACGCACTCACACTGCCTGTGGCTGGGGACAAGCTACTCTGACCACAGGGCGTGTTGCTCCAAGCGTGCACTGACTTGGCAGGGAAAATTGCTTGGACTGCAGGGTCGCCAGCGGAGTGAAGAAGTGCACAGAAGACGGACAGATAGTGACAGGAAAGCTAAACGGAAAACTAAGAATAAAACACGACAACGTTCCTAAGAGTAAAGATATTTCTAATGGGACTATTGATATGATGCTCCTCGTAAGATTGAGCTTCAGAATGTCTTGAAATCCTACAAACCACCAGGGTCACTGCGGACACATGTCCCCCTTGGAACACAGATCTCTCTCCGGGACAAGTACAGGCTTTTCAGTGAATAAGCCGATCATAAACAGAATGATATTTAGAAATCATTATGTCTAAATGTGTAACACGTAAAAAAAACAAAAACATTTTGTGCTTAAATAAAGGGACGAGGAACAGCACCCTTAACGCGACGCAAATTGACAGAAAAGTTCAGAGTTTTGAACCTGAGCAAAATTGCACTTTGCTCTATTTGCAGTTTTGCATCTACCGCGCCGTTCGCAGCTCGGCTTTGCTCCGTCGGCCCAAAACGTGCCGATCGCATCCCTCCAAACGCCTAATTCACGTTGCGCACCGCTAATTGGTTCTTTAAAACGCCTTTACATAGAGATAAAATGTAAATCAGTCGCTCCAAACGTCTTGTTCGTGTTCACGTGAACGCACCTTAAGACTCCACTGGTGAAGAAAAAGCATGTTGAGGCTTATTTCTGCAGAATAGTTGGACAGTCCACTGGGAGACTGCAGTCGGGACGGATGGGACCACAATTTAACTCTTTGGATGTCTCAAACAGCACATCTGGAGGTAAGAACATCACGGTGTGGGGCTGGTTTTCAGCATATGGACATTCTTCATGAGATACTTGAACATGAATGATCCCTGTAGGAGCCATGAGGTGT